>NW_007248853.1:695163-731579 GCF_000164805.1 Carlito syrichta
ATCGTTCAAGTGTTTTCCATAATGTTCAATGAATCATTCATATTATACTCTTTGCTCTATACCCTGATTAATACAAAAAACTTTCCTGAATTAACTCTAGGTTCATTCCAAGTTCACTGATTCCCAATATTTTTAACAATTAATATTATCAACTTAACACTATACTATAATCTATAAGTTTAGTTAAATGACTTAACTGTCAGTTATACTATTATCCTATTACGATTTAACATAATGCCTTATAACTCAGTTAAAACTTATTCTTAAACTACCAAACTTTTTAATTCATATGTTTCATATGTCTAAACTTTAATTTTTATATGATCTAGTTATTGGACTTTAATACTATGCTATATCCTATTAAGCTAATACCTTATCGTTAATTCTTTTATAAATCGTATAGTAACTATTACACTTGAATAATGTAGCAAAAGGAAACAAAACAGCAAGCATAGATTTACGCAGCTATGAGTGTATATGTATATATTTTATCCTAACAAGTCTACTCTAAAAATCAAATAGTAGCTGTCACACTCTTGAACAAGGAAATGCAGGGCTGCCAAGATGGCGGCCATGGGCTGAAGCAGACAGAGTTTCGGTACTTAACGAAACAAAAGAAAACGTTCTGCCTGGCTAGGGGCAGGGGGACAAAACTATCATGGTAATTTAGTTTCTAATCTTAGCCCTAGGGGAAACAGCTTTCCAAAGCTGACTACCCAGTCTAAAAAGGAAATAGAAGTTAAAAAATATCTAGAAAGAAGTAAAACTTAGAAAGACAGAGAGAAATAATTCTGCTAGGCACTTTCCATCAGGTGTATTGAGATTTACTTATAAGTTTTACTGCCATGTATGCACACTGGTCACTAATCACACGCCAATATTATAGGTATAACTGATATCCTATGTCAGAGGCGATCTTCCAGATGGGCCTTTACAGACCTCAGCCATGTAGCTATAGATGTTGGCTCCCAACAAAAAGGGTTCTCAGAACAAGAACAGTAGAAATTTGGAGAAGGGACTCATTGAAATGGGTTGACGAGGTTGAAGGCAGCCATGAACAGGAGTTGAAATAAACTGAACTTTTAAAGGTAGAGGGGAGGGAGAGAAACCAAAAAGGGACGCACAGACAGTGAGCACATCTGCTTGGTAAACTACAAGCCACACGAGGGCTGTGAGAGGCCTGGTCCGCATGGAAGGCACTCAAAGATTTGGGAATTTTATTAATTACAGACTGAGACAGCAGCCGGCGGTTGGGTGTCACGGGGTACATTGTTGAGAACAGCAAGAGGGGTGCATGTCTTAATTGCCAAGCAGCGGGAATCACCCCCAGTTTGGGAGGTAGGAAGTCAGGGGACCACCAAAGTGGGGGATGGGCAGAAAGAATGAGAGTGGAAGGGGCCGAAAGAGAAGAAGAACCTGGGAGGCTGTCGCTGCCATTGGTGCCAAGGGCTGTGGCCTGTGCTGGGTGTTGACCATGGTACTTAAGTGAATCTAAGTGCAGGAGGGATTGATGGCAGACTAGGTAGGAGGGATGGAAGGAAGAGCTGCATCCGTTATAATCACATTTGTATTTCTATGTGTCAGAAAGAATGGGGCTGTAACTGATAGAAACTGAATTGTTGGGAGAAGAAGGAGATTTGGGTAGGCAAAATGATACAGTCACTACTGGAGATTCTGAATTTGTGATTAAATGTGAGTTGTTTAAGTATAAAAGTCCTACTGACAGTGGGAGATACAAGTCTGACACACAGGAGATAAAACAGCACTCGATTTGTTTTGGGGGGGAGTCATCTACATAGGGATAGGAGAGGAAGTCAAAGGAATGAATGAACTCACCAAGAAAAAGAGTAGAAGAGAAAGATAAGGTTGAGGACCAAAATCTCACAGCAAAATTAGGGGGTCAGCAGGAAAAGAAGACATAGATGGAGAGGGAGAAGAATCTAGAAAGGGACTCATCAAAGATATCACAGGAGAAAGATTTAAAAAGTGGATGCTCAACAGTCTCAGGTGACTTTTAGAGAGATTTATGACCCCCCCACACACACACACAAACACACTTATACACATGCTTCACCTGGCACAATGAAAGTCTCGGGAAACTATTGAAAAATCACTTTCAGACTGGGTATGGTGGCTCACTCCTGTAATCCTTCACTTTGGGAGGCCAAGGCAGGAGGATCGCTTGATCCCAGGAGTTCAAGACCAGTCTGCGCAACACAGTGATACTTCGTCCTTCAATAACAACAACAACAACAAAAATTAAAAAATAAACCAGGCATGATGGTGCATGCCTGTAGTCCCAGCTACTCGGGAGGCTGAGATGGGAGGATCATTTGAGCCCAGGAAGTCAAGGTTGCAGTGAGCCCGTGATTGTGCCACTGCACTCCACTCTGGATGACAGGGTGAGACCTCAGCTAAAAAAAGAAAGAAAGAAATCAATTTCAGTTTTAAGGATGGAAGTGGATTTCAGCAGATAAAAAAGTAGAAAATGGAAGAGAACATGGAGGGGGAGTCCTCGCCACATAGACCATAATATCTGGCCACATTCCTGTAGAACTCAGAACCAGGGCACAAAATCAGAAGGCAATCAATAAATTCATTGAACACCTTCTCTGGGCCCAGTATTTGCTTAGCCTAGAGTAGTAGAAAGTATAAGATGCCATTTCTGCCAGGGAAAGCAATTGAGCACATAAAAATTTAACACCTGGGAATAGCCCTACCACCACCGTGAAATCTGCTTGCTGTATCTTTAGCAGGTTTGGGGGTGGAAGGAAGGAAATGCACTGGAAAACATTTCAGCATTTTTCCACCCCCTCTTCTATGCAAACAATATAAAATAGGAAACAAATTATTTAGCAGGATTACAGTTTAAATGCCTGGATTTAAAATGTTCATTTCTACTAATGGTCTCTCACAGACCAGGCAGCAGACTGCCCAAGGGGTTTGGAAATGATGTAAGGCCTCTGCAGGTCAAGTTCAGGCCATAAAATGGAGAAGGATTAATTCACTGAGCTCTTCAAAGCCACTGCCTCTATACAGACGCTTTGCCCAAAGATCCATCTTTTCTCTTGAAACCACTGAAACAAATCCCAGGATGGAAGAAGTGGAAGTCGTGAAGTTTGAGTGGAGCAAAAAGAGGTGCCACCACCAAGTGACAGGAGAAAGTATCATGAGAGATGCAGAATTAACATTAACTGGAGGCAGTTCTGAACATGCCAGCACATCAGTTCACTGCAGGTCTTTTTTCCCAAACTTGCCCTTCTAGCCCTGACACACTGTGAGCTCAGTGATGGGCAAGTCCAGGTTTCAAAGAGCATCTGTTCAAAATCAGAGAGGCCAATCATGGTGGCTCATGCCTATAATCTCAGTACTTTGGGAGGCTGAGGCGGGAGGATTACTTGAGCCTAGGAGTTCAAAACCAGTCCAGGCAACATAGCATAACATAGTAGAGACTTCATATCTACAAAAAATCAAAAAGTTAGCTGGTTGTAGTGGCTTGCACCTATAGTTCTAGCTACTTGGGAGCCTAAGGCAGGAGAATTGCTTGAGCCCAGGAGGTCGATGCTGTGGTGAGCCATGATCACACCATTGTACTCCACCCTGGCCAACAGAGTGAGACCCCACTCAAAAAAAAAAAATCAATATTAGAGAGAGAGAGGGAGAAAGAGACAGACAGAGAGAGAGAGAGAGAGAGAGAGAATGCCAATGGGCTCTCATAGGTTTTATAAGCACAGAGTCCTGTTCACATCAGTGGAGGCTAGAAGTCTCCTGCATTCAGCCTAGCCTACTCTATCCTGGAGGCAGCCTATGTAGTGGGATGGCACAGAAGAGGGAGGCAACAGCTCCCAAAGTTAGGGACCAACTTCTTGTAGTTCTTATACACAAAGTGCCACGAAAATCTGACATGGACATCCAGGAAAAGCTTCAAGACAAAGAGGGTCTTGGTAGAAAGGAAGGATGTCAGTATGCACAAATAGAGGGCATGCATTCCAAAGGAAGGAGATTTTCGGAGAAGAGGCAAAGGCAGATTTGTGCATAACAAAGAGATGTTTGTCTGGAATACAGGTGAGCTAAAGACTGTGGTGGGACACATAAGATCATGGACTTTGGAGCCCCACTGGCTGGATTTAAACCCCAGCTCCACTATGACCTTCAGACTCCTAAGCTAGGGTTCATGCCTTCCATAGTCTGGTTACACCTACATTTTCAACTTTTGATAACAATGATAATAGCTAAGACTTATAGAGTGCAGGGCATGGTGCTACACTCTTCAGGTAAATTCAAGAGTTAGAACATCATCTGGCACAGAGTAAGTGCTCAACATGTTTTAAATATCATTATTATGGTCCCTCTTAGTTCTCACAAACACATCAGGATGAAGGTGCTACCTTTCCCCTTTTATTGATGAGGATACTGAAACTTCGAGAAGTAACTTATCCAAGGTGTCCCAGCTAGTAAGTATGAGAGCATCTTATCTAGTGTCATATAGACTCGGGTTATGAATGGTTGTAATTGAAGAGGACATGGACTTTCATCCTACCAAAGTGAGAGGGACTGAAGCAATTTTGACCAAGAGATGGTGCCTCTAACTGGTTTGTAAAACCTGCTAAATATGGTCATGTACACACTTCCACATAACAAACAAAACATGGAAGACCTGACTAAATTTGCTCAGGATTAGAAATTCCATAACAGGCCAGGCTTGGTGGCTCAGTCTGTAATCCCAGCAGTTTGGGAGGCCGAGGCGCGTGGATTGCCTGAGCCTGCGGGTTCAAGACCAGCCCGGGCAACTTGACGAGACCTTGTCTCTACAAGAAATAAAAAATTAGCTGAGTGCGGTAGTGTGTGCCTGTAGTTCCAGCTATTTGGAAGGCTGAGGCAGAGGGATTGCTAGAGCTCAGCAGGTTGACACTGGGGTGGCCGTGAGAGTGTGTGCCACTGCACTCCAGCCAGGGCAATGGAATGAGACTCCAACTCAAATTTTAAAAAAAAGAAAGAAATTTCATAACAGAAGTGATACACTATTTTCCATTAAGTTGACATTAAACCATCCAGTAACTAATTGAAGGAAACAAGAGCAGGGAAACCATCAGTTATTAAGCATCTATTGCATAACTCACAGTACCCAAGGCATACGTTACTTTTTCTCAATCCCTTTAAATGGTGATGATGAAACTAATAATAATAACGGAAATTTAATTAGAACTTAGTGTGTGTTAAGCACTGTTGTAAGCCCTTTGCATATTTGGACTTATTTGATCCTCACAAAGCCCTATGAGATAGATTCTATAATTATCCCCAAGTCATAGGTGAACAAACAGGCTGGAGAGGTTAGATAACTTTCCCAAAGTTACACAGGAAGTGGTGGAGCCACAGAAGAATCTGAAGCTCAGTTTAAATAACTTTCCCAGGGCCTCTCAACTACCCAAACCCAGATTTTCTGCCTTGGACACTCTGTTGTCTCCGTTGGTATAAAACAGAAACATGAGAGCTAAGGTAAAAAGATACAATCAAATATCCTCCTCATTCAAATTTAATTTCAAAAACTAATTGTTAGGCTTCTGCCATATGTGAAGAACTGTGCCAAGAATCAAGGGAGATAAAGACTCATGGGTATTTGCTTGTCCTTGTTTCAAGTGTTTGTACAGGGCCTGTATTTACTCTAAGTCTTCATTTAAGAATGTGTCAGAAAAGAATTTCTCCATAATATGCTGGGAACAGAGCCATATGAACAGAGTACAGATCCTGGGAAACAGACAGCTGGGTAAAACATACTGAAGCTGTCACTGTTTATGTTTTAAAGAAAAAAGAAATATGCATGAGGAACTCATAAAGAAACAAATTTGCAAACTAAGAAACCTCAATTTGAGTATAGTTCCAATATTAGAAATTAGGCAGGAATATCTCTCTCAATCAATCTATCATCAATTAATCTATCATCTCCCATGTTGGAGTCCTCTCCAAGGAACTACTCAAAATTCTTGCAACATTACTACAATATTTCCATCCCAACAATAGGTTATGTTAGTGCGTGTGAAATATGACATAGGTCTCTCTACTACACTGACTTCATGCTAGATTCTTCTGCATTGTTAAAAAGAAATATCACTAGACACTTCTCCATTCCTTCACAGGAGATAACCCGCATGATGTCCCTACAGCCCTGCAGCATCACTCTTCTTTCTGTAGGTCCTTTCCTTGGCACTGGCTGGACTCCGATCACCATGCTGCAATGTTCCCCCATCCCTTTTCCTCTCTGCCAGCCTGACCAGGTTGTCATTCTTTTTCCCTCTTTGTCCAGCACTTCTGGCTTCCTCCTTTTTTTAAATTTTATTTTAGAAAGCAGGAGTTTATTAAGACAGAAAAAGCTCTCAAGTGGAAGGGGGCCTGAAAGAAGGTTGCCCTGGCTTCCTCCTTTTAAAGAAAAAACTTCCTCTTTCAGAGATCTCCCAGCATCTAAGAAAATGAGAAGCAGATATCCCTTTGACACGTACACCAAATGTACACCTGACACACCAGAGATTCACCCAACAGAAAATCCTGTCAGGCCACCTAGAGTAACAGCTTTAAAACATGCACAGCCTGGGCCCAACAATTCCACCCCTAAGAGCAGATCATTGCTACCCAGATGTCAGCTGCAGCAATGAGACCCATAGTGAAAAAAAAAAAAAAGGAGAGAGGTACAAGGTAAGAGAACACGACATCCAACAGATTTAGCTAAACCTAAGATGGTATGGCAGCCATACATAGAAAAATATTTACAACACATTAGGAAAAAAGTTAATCCAAAAGAGTTTGTGTATTTTGATACAATGTTTTCCATGTAAAAATAAAACTAGGCCAAGCTCAGTGGCTCAGCCTGTAATCCCAGCACTTTGGGAGGTCGAGTGGATTGCCTGAGCCCGCGGATTTGAGACCAGCCCCAGCCAATTGGTGAGACCTCGTCTCTACATTAAAATAAAAAATAGCCGGGCATGGTAGCATGCGTCTGTAGTTCTGGCTACTCAGAAGGCTGAGGTGGAAGGATCGCTGGAGCCCAGAAGGTCGACGCTGAGGTGGCCATGAGTGTGCGTGCCACTGCACCCCAACCTGGGCAAAGGAGTGAGACTCCAACTAAAAAAAAAAAATATATATATATATATATATATACACATATACATATATATACATACTATATATATATACACATATGTATACATACATATATATATAATAAAATAAAACTAGAAGATTCATATTACAACATTAATCATGTATTTGGGATTTTCAGAGATCTCTCTTCTTTCTGCTTATCTATAATTTTTAAGTTTCTAAATCAAATGAGTATGTGCTATTTTACAGTGAGAAAAGAAAAACTGTAATAAAAGCAAAACAAGTTAAGCTACTTATAAAACTGCAGAACAGATGCTCTATGAATGTGTAAACACAATGATTCATGTGTCCTTCAAGTGCTTGGAGGTGAGTTTTACATCGCGTTGCCTTTTTAGAATGTGAATTTCCAGCAGCCCAGCAGGAACGCCTTTAGAGGTCTAAAAGCTCTAGTATAGTATTTTGTAGTGAATAATAAAAAATCCTGCCAATTGGAGTATAAAAAATAATTAGGAGTGCAGCATGACTTTCTTTTCAAGACACTCTGCTCCCTTGCCTGTGTGAACCTGCCGAGACTGTGCCACCTCCCTGGAGTTTAACCCAGGCTCCCAGCTCTTAGGCTCCATCTTACTTGGTTCCCTCTCCCGACATCTCAATTTCTTTTCATAGAGCTGCAGTTCCACCTGTCACCCAGGCTGGTGTCACTACTGACTTCCTAGCTCCCTATTTCGTCTTTTTCAGCTACCAGATTGATCCTTCTGGAAAAATGTCTCCTGCATCCCCTTCAGATGTTCTTTATCAACTGTCTTCAGATGCTCTTCATCAGCCATCAGAGATACTCTCCTAAACCCATTTTAACACCACCTCCATTTCCACAATATGAGCTGCTCCCTGCACACGGCCATCTCTGCCTGGTATCCCTGCTCCTCTGTTCTTCCAATCCCTAAAGCATGGACCCCCAACTCCATCCAACCAACCAAGCTCCTCACCAACCCCACACACACGGACTCATTTCCACGTCTGAGTCCTCCAGCCGTCTCTTTCCCTCTGAAAGGCTCTCTTCTTCTTCCATCTGGCCAAAACCTGGTTACTCCGAATGCTATCCTCAAGGAGAGCTCCCGTGTCCAGTGGCCTTTGTAAAACAGTGGTTAAGAGTGTGCAGTCAGGAGTCAGATTCCCTTGGTTCAAATCCTGCCTCCACCACCAACTGGTTGTTTGACCTTGAACCACAGTTAAGGGTGACTGTGAAACAGAGTTGAATAACTTGTTCAGGGGTCTTTATCTTTTGCCCCTCCCCGCCACTTTATCTAATGTCAATTAAGTACAGGTGTCAAGAGTAGTTTTGGAACTAGAAAGAACCTTAGAGATTGTCTGGTTGGATCTCTCACTTTACAGCAATCGAGCAACTCATCCAAGTTTCCAAGGTCAGTTAGAGTCAGGGCTGGGAATGGAATCCCTGGAGACTTCTGAGAGAAGACAATCTGGCAAGCTACCCACTGTGCATTGGAAAAGAAGCGTGAGTCTGATATTTCCAACACGTAACCAATCCTGACCAAATGAGTAAACTGAGGAAGTTTATGGATGATGGTAAAATATAACTTAGCAAATGTGCACTCACCATGTCGAGAAACTCACAAAAATAACAATGAAGTCATCATTCTCGTGTAATTTTGACAAGGTCATCTTTCAAACTTTGCAACCGTATGGTCGATATATAGGGATTATTCATTTTTTAAAGTCACATTATAGGCAGGTTAAATATTTCCTACCCCAAATTCTTGGGACCAGAAGCAATTTGGATTTGGGATTTTTTTGGGGGGGGGGTGAATATTTGCATTATACTTACCAGTTGAGCATCTTTAATATAAAAATCCGAAATCCAAAATGCTCGAATGAGTATGTTCTTTTAGTGTCATGTCAGCACTCAAAAAGGTTCCATTTCGGAGCATTTTGAATTTGAGGTTTTCAGATTAGAGGTGATCAACCAGCATTCTATTTCTGGCAATATGAACCTTGCCATGTAGAATAAGCTCATCAGCACTTTTCTGTGGGTAGCAAGAGAGAAGATCCCTCAACTCTTCTTAGCTGAGGGCTCACGACCACGTTTTGGGGAAGAATAGGCCCTGGTAGAGCAGTGAGGAACAGAGGACAATGGAGCAAGCCTCTACCACCCTTGCTAGAAAAACACGCTGTGGATTAGGAATGAGCAGGCACATAGGCACAGTGCGTGTATTATGGCCAAGTCAGAATAGTGAATGCAGCGGCTGTGGGGTCTGGACTCACTCGCACCCAGCCCAATGAATTCACTACAGAAAGGTCCACTGGCTCTCCCTGCTGGTGACATTTTCAAGGTACCTGCTCATACGAATGACACTTTGACAGGAAATCTTCTGAACAAACACCAGAAACCTAAAGAAATAGACCGCCTTCTTGGTGTCGAGACTAAGCGGGTCTTGGGAATGAGACTCCATTCTAGATTACTAAAAGCTGTGCAAGTGTTAAAAAGCCTCTTACCCTCTGTGGGTCTAAGCTAATCACTTGTAAAATGTAGGCTCCTGGCTACATATTGCAATCACTTGGGGCGGGTGATGACTCTTTCTTCCCAGGTCTCCCTACCTTCAAGGCCTGGTCTCTTACAATTAGGTCATCAAATCACTCAATGAATCCACCTGCCTTGACAGCCTCTGCTCACAGCTGCCTTCTTTCCTTCCAGCTAGGCTCCCTACACTCCTGCTTGACCACAAGCTGTGTTCTTTACTTGTATCTGTATATATGTACGTGTATGTCTTTTATCTCACTCGTCTTAAGCTGCTTGTGATTGGGACCGTTGCTGGTTATTTTTCATATGTCTTTCTGACTTAGTGAACTGTCTTTATGTATATATTTAGGCCAACAATTACACTATTTGGCATGCATTCTGCCCTGCTGAACGCATTAATCTCAAGCTGCGATGCCTGGGCTCTGGTCACCCCTCCTGCTCTTGTATGGGCACATGCTATCCTCTGCCTCTTCCCCAGGTTGTCACCAGTTGATGTGACAGTGTGCCATTCCACAGCCATGTGGGTAAATAAATACATGAGGACACATTCTTTCATATCAATTTTGGGACAGGACAAACCTCCTGCCTTGTGCTAGCTGCAAAGGGTATAAAGAGGAGCAGTACTGCTACGAGAGCAGGCTAGCTTGCACATTCTGACCTCTCCTCCAAGGCAAGTGAGGCGCCAGATCTCACCTGGGGGACTGGAGGTGGGGTGAGTGTGAGAGGAGGGCTTTGAGCAGCAGGATGTGATCTGATCAGCAGAGTCCGGGGGCCGAGTCAGCATCAAACCCAAAAGGCATCCTGCCAAAGCGTTTGAGCAGGAAGGCACCAAGGGAGGTGAGGAGATGGGACTCTGTGGCCCCAGGACAGAGTGACAAGTTGGGAATGCAGGATGGGAAGTGACACGGGAAGGTCTGGGCAGACTCCCCAGGGCAGTGACTTAGCACCTGCCCATCTGCAGCCGGCTGTGTGGGTGGGATGGAGCTGTCAACAGAGCGCAGCCCAGACACTGGAGGCAAACCCCTAACATTTTCATTTTGCTGTTTTCTGATAATGTGTCTTTCTATAGTTATATACCAGTGGGCATCAAATGTCCCGTTTTATATCTTACACTTATTCCTCTCTTCTTGCTCCCCCTCTAACATACCTTTCAAAACTGTTTTACTTACATTTTTACATATTAAAATACTTGGCCAAAAGTGATCAAGAGCTACTATCACATCAGTTTTCATTTTTGAGCATTAAATCCGAGGCCAGACCTATACGTATACATATTTGTTAAAGATTTACTCATAAAATACATGCAATCACTTAAAGTTATACTGTAAACAATGTTCCATTTTGCAAGGGTCTCCAGAACTATCACCTAAAATAGCTTTGTGACAGTCCTATAGTGTTTTCAGTTGGATGCATTAGTTTGATTTTATTATGATCTTACTATATTTTAATGCTGTGCAACGCATCCGGGATAGTCAAACCTACCAGAACACTTGAGCAATGAAATGTTTTGTTTAATGAAACATTCTTTATAAATAGAGTGAGTACAAAAAACATTTTTCCCCAAACTATGGAATGGGCTTCAACCCATTTCCCCCATCCTAAAGACTAGATTGATGGGGACTGGCTGGATCTTTGAGAATCTCAGGACCATTCCTATGAATTCCAGTCTGGCTTCCATAACGTCATGGACTATGGCGCTTGTAAGAAGATTGTGATACATCTCTAAAACATTTTGTCAAACAAAATTCCTGGAAAACTGGCTGTTTTCTTGTGATTTGCCGATTTGGGGTATGGTATGATGAACAAAAATAGCTCATCTGGATTGAGACAGCTTACTATGTGTGCCAAGAGCATTTACTGCATGACCTCATTCTATTCTGACAACAGCACAATGAGACTGGTTCTATTATTACCCTCCCCCCACCCATGTCCTGAACGGAACAGAGCTGTGTTTTTCTGCAACCTGAACACTGTCAGAACATTTAGTACACCCGGAGAAGTCTTGTATCCTGCCACCCCCACCCATCCATCTCTTGGGAGATACTGAAGGGTCTGGCGCTGGTGCCATTGAGTCTGAGAGGAGAATGTTCTACGTTCAGCATTGGATGAGTTATTTGTTTGTAATTTCTGGGGTAGAAATGCAAATCACGTTTGGTTGTAGCATTTCCTTTTGGCCTGCCACTGCAAATTAGACCCAAACTGTACCTCCGGGGAAGGAGGAAGGCAAAGGGCGAGCCTCACCGTCTTCATCTGTTCTGTTTGGAAAATAAAGTAAAATGAGTTTTGAAGGAATGTGTGTTTGAATTCAAAAGACACCAAGCAGGTCCCATCTTTTACTGGTTAGCACCCTGGACTTTGAATCAAAAAGACGCCAGCGTAACGATGTGAATGTACTTATATGTACTGAATTGTATTTAAAAATGATTAAAATGAGACAATTTATGTTCAGCATATTTTCCCAAAATAAAATAAACTTGGAAGAAAGGTACCTTCCTCAGTACAAAACCAGTGTGTTGTCTAAAATATTTGCCAAATATGCAGATTCTTTCTCGACAGTGGGATTCCTCTGTTGATAAATGCTTCTTAACTTCTTTCTCTTTTTCTTTTAAAATGTCTTCCAGACCACTCTCCTGCCAGATGCTGGAGAGCACTAGACTGGCCTGGAGCCAGCTGTCTGCTCCCTCAGCCCACCCTCCCTTTGTGCCGTCTGTGGGTGGAGTAAGCTGTTGCCAACTGTGGCCAAATGAAAACCCAGATGCCCTCCCTTCTCTCTGTAAGTTATTTATTGTTTTCAGAGGAACCAGGCATCAAAGAGATCTCCTGTGCCCCACCCACTCCTCCCAACTTCCAGTTCTTGACTGAAAAATGCTAACATCTGACCAGACACCACAGAAACATCCTGAAAGACAATGCTGAGACCCTTATTTTCTGGAGACCAGGACAGGGGTTATCACCACATCAGGCCAGCTTGTTTCTACGGTTGTGACGGCCGTTGCTTAACAACCTTGGCAAAATCTCCAATATCTCCTTGTTCCTACCAGCACTGATTTATTTAAGCCATCAGCCAGGCCACCTATTCTAAATTTCTTCTCATTTTCTTTCCTGGCTTTGCACAAGTGCCAAGATTTCCCCTGCTCCAAACTCTGGAAGTGTGTTATGATGAGACTGAAGAAATGAAATGTTTCCAGAGAAGATGGAAATGGGTCATGTTCATGCCCCATCAGGGCTTGATCAAGATGATCCAGAATATTCTTATACTAATTTTGTTGCATTATAAACAAAATGAAAGCTGGGCTCGGTGGCTCAGCCTGTAATCCTGTGCATTTGGGAGGCTGAGGTGAGTGGATTGCCTGAGCCCGCGGGTTCAAGACCCACCTGGGCAGTGAGACCTCATCTCTACAATAAATCACAAAATCAGCCGGGCGTGGTAGTGCATGCCTGTAATTCCGGCTACTTGGAAGCCTGAGGCGAAGGATCACCAGAGCCCAGCAGGTCGAGGCTGCGGTGGCTGGGAGCGGCCACTGCACTCCAGTCTGGGCGACAGAGTGAGACTCCAACTCAAAATAAATAAATAAAGAAATAAATAAACAAAATGAAAGCGAAAATTTTTTAAAAGGTTATTGCAAAGAAATAATACATCCAACAATAGGTCCATAGACCCAGCTTGAGGAAAATGAGTATGGGGTACAAAGAGAAAGAGTGGACGCACCTGAGACAGGAAGAGACGTCCTTCTTCGAAGAGCAGTAAGGAGTGCTAACCCTCACGTGGTGGTTTATATCATTCTGCACTTTCTATGTATACATATTTTTAAAGCCTTTAAGTCAACAGCTCATAATTGCCCTAGATTTCACTCTAAACCCCTCCACGTGGCCAACGAGGCCCTCCATGGCCTGCCTGACCTTCACCTCCCAGCATCACCCTTCCTCCTAACCTCCCTCCCTAACCACCCCATCTTACCCACCTCTCTTCAATGCTCCAGGGGTTATACTCTTTCTCACCTGTAGGCAATTCCTTCATGCTGTTCCCTCCTTCGGGAATTTTCTTACATTCTTCTCCTACACCCTTCTTTACCTGGGGAGCTCTCAACCTTCAGACATTAGCTTGAGTTTTCTCCTCCCTGACACTGGACTTCTTTTAACCAAGGCACTCACACATTTTTATTAAAATTGCTTACTGAGCAGTCTGTCTTCCTGTAAGATCAAAAGCTCTGTGGTTATAGAGGTTGTGGCTATTTTGCTCACCATCCTTTCTCGGGACCTAACACATAGTAGATGCTTTTTTTAAAAATCGCTGGAAGGCCAGGCTAGGTGGCTCAGCCTGTAATCCCAGCACTTTGGGAGGCCGAGGTGAGTGGATTACCTGAGCCTGCGGGTTTGAGACCCGCCTGGGCAACTTGACGAGCCCTCATCTCTACAATAAATAAAAACTTAGCCGGGTGTGGTAGCGCGCGCCTGTAGTTCCAGCTACTTGGAAGGCTGAGGCGGAAGGATCGCTGAAGCCCAGCAGGTCAAGGCTGTGGTGGCCGGGAGCGGCCATTGCACTCCAGTCTGGGTGACAGTGAGAATCCAACTCAAAAAAAAAAAAAAAAAATCACTGGAAGAAGGGAGCAGGTCAGAGGAAACAGAGCATCCCAAATATGGTCATGACTACTGACAAAAACAATATCTTTGCTGTTTCCAATCTCAAAGAGAAGGGATAGCTGTGTAATCTGGGATGCACTAAGTCTGGAATTAAAATCTGAATCAATTTCAGCACCTGAAAATACAGAATCCTCAACATATTTTTAGCCTCAGGGGGTCCAACTACATCCTTCAAGACAGCCACTGCTCTTGAAAGACCCAGCGGGACTCAGGGCTATAAATGAACTGATCCCTGTGTGAGTACAGACATTTACAAATGCTCATCCCTTTTTGTTTGTTTGTAAGTTGAATTCTGCAGTGTTTAAAATATAACTTGAAACTGCAACCCCTGTATACCTTAGAAGGATGAAAGGACCACAGGCGCAAACAGGCGAGCAGGTATTTCACCCAGTTCAGTCCTCATTTGAAACGTTTTCTTCTACTGGTGGTGACAGGCAGTCATAACACAGCTGAAACCTGCCATCTAGTGGCTCTTCTAATGGCATGATTTTGCTAATGAGAAGGAAACAAGCATCACAGGACAGGAGACCCGGAAGAACTCCAAGATCATGACTCCAGCCTCTGGGGTGGGCAAAGCCGACCTTTAGGATGAGGGGTCATTTTGCCTTTTTGACAGAGATCTCCTTTCCAAATAGCCCAATGGGTATTTGAACATTCTGGCGTCCAGAGTTTTCCTAAATCAATGTGGAATTTCAACCACTCTCAATTCAAAGCTATTCCAGAAAGAAACTGATGCACCGCTCTGGATAAAGTATATCCTTTTTATTTCTGTTTAGAATCTTAACTTCAGAAATCAGGTGTGTCGGTTTAGTCTAGTCTAATCTAGAGCTTAAAAAAAAAAAGTAGTCAACAAATCTATCCTCCCTGAAACTATCTCCAAGGGCCAAGGGTGGATCGTAATCTAAATTTATCCCTCTAGACAGACCAGAGAGGTCTGGAGTCAGAGCAGCAGCTCTGTCTTCGGAACCAGGAGTTCCTAGTCCCAGGACTCCCGCAGCCACCCATCATCTTGTCACTCTGAACTACTCACCTCTCCTCTATGACTCTCAGTCTCCTTATCTGTTAAAAAGAAGGGCTCGGTCGGGCTCGGTGGGGCTTGGTAGCTCAGTCTGTAATCCCGCGCCTTTGGGAGGCTGAGGTGAGTGGATTGCCTGAGCCCGTGGGTTCGAGACCCACCTGGGCAGCGAGACCTCATCTCTATAATAAATCAAAAAATCAGCCGGGCATGGTAGCGCATGCCAGTAATTCTAGCTACTCAGAAGGCTGAGGCAGAAGGATCGCCGGAGTCCAGCAAGTCGAGGCTGCGGTGGCCGGGAGCGGCCACAGGACTCCAGTCTGGGCGACAGAGTGAGACTCCAACTCAAAAAAAAAAAAAGAAGGGCTCAAGCAATATAACTACTAAAGTCTCTTTTAGGAGCTTGTTCTCAGTGTCACAAGTTGTATGATTTCAGGGGCCTGAATTTAGCACCTCTCTAGGCTCAGCACCCCCAGGCACCATTTGTTCATGGAAATACAAGGGGTGACCCAAAAAAATCCGGAATTTATTTACAAAGAATAGTGTATTCTTACATGTTTAAACTTCAATCATCTTCAAAGTACTCTCTGTTGGATGCAATACACCAATTGAGATGCTTTTTCCACTACCTAAAACAGTTTGTTTGTTTGTTTGTTTGTTTTACTGTTACTCATTTGTTTTTATTTCGTTTGGTTGTAAACTTACAGAACCCATGAAAGCATTTCATTAGATGGAAGATGGAACAATTTCAGTAGATGAAAGGGGAAATAATCTATGTTTCTACTCACTCAACAAATGTGAATTTTATGTATTTCTTACTTCACGTGTATAGTTGGTCATTGCTTTATAATTTGACATAAGCATTATAGCATATTTTTCATTTTTGCAACCTCTTCATAAATTTCCATTTAACATGAATACAATACTTGATTGAACATATTACCAAAAATTACATATCTTTTTCCTTCTATCAAACTTTTAGGTTACTTTTGATTTTTCCTATAGTAGACAATACTGCAATGAACATCTTCAAGTATATAGTCATTTTCCTTCTGTTGAATTCTTTCCTCCTAGTGGATTTTACTAGTTTACGTGGCCACTATAAATATTCAGTTTCAACATATGAATTGTGAATGTATTTACATTTTAATGAGGCTGAAGATTTCTCAATGTGATTCTAGTTACATATCCTTTTTTGCCCTTTGTACATTGATTCAGCAAGGTTTTAATATTTTTCTTATCAATTTGTAGGACACCTGTTCGATGACAAAATTAGTAGTTATCTGTTTTCTATTGTGACCCTTCAGGTCAAGGACGATGTGGAATTTATCTTCATATCATCAGTGGTTAGGACATGACTGGCATACAGCATGTGCTCAATCAATATTTGTTGAGTGTATTCTTCCCCATATATCATTGCCATCTGTGCCTTGTGCATGGAAGGAATTAATAAATGTTGTTTATTATGATAATGATGACATATGGTATATTTATTTTTAGTGGCATCTGTCACAAATACGAGTCTCCAATTTAGTTATTTCATTATGATAATCCTATGAATTATTTCTTCTGAGTCCATTCCACTCATTCTTGATATTAATAAAAATGCTTCTGTACAATTAATATAGTATAAATATGAAAACTTAAAAGAGAATTCCCCTGACTTTGCTTTAATTCATCGATACACAGCTATTCGTGCTTGATAATTATTTTGCATTTCAGCAATACTGAATGCACTGTATTGAATCTTCCACATCGGCAAAACATTTCCCTTTGAGAACTTTTTTAAGCCAGGGAAATAAATTTTTTTAAAAAGTAGCTCAGGGCAAGATCGGGTGAATGGGGAGGGTAGGGCATGGAGATCATGCGGTTTTTGGTCAAAAACTGCTGAATACTCAGTGTGGTGTGGGCAGGTTTGTGTAAATCACCTATCATGACATGGGTAAACTCATTGAAAGAAACCGCCCAAAATATTCACTAAAGCCAAATGCAGCCTCCCACAACAACACTAGCTGGTACTCTGATCCCCGTGGGTTCCTAGAACCCTTACTTAAGGGAGGTAGCTAGTACTACCAAGGGCCCGCCTGTCAAAAGATAATTCCAGTTTATTTTGGGTCCTGCTTGTACTTCTAGAGGACTTACAGCATGCCAGACACTATGCTGTCTGCTAGGGAAACAAAACAGCAGGGAATAAACAGACACCACCTCTGGAAACAGACTAGGGTCATTGCTGTTGTGGCAGGAAGGCATGGGGAATGTCAATAAATAATTAGATAGTAGCATCATTGATTGGATGTGGAAGGGAACAGGAGGAAGGTATCCCAGGTGGCTCCCAGGCCCTGGTCAAGGGCAACTGGATGGAATTAATGCCATTCCCTGAACTGAAGGACACACAAGATGACCAGGTATGGAGAAGGATCATGAGCTCAGTTTTAGATTAAGCTTATTTACTGTTATTATTACTGTTATTATTTGGAGACAGTATCTCACTCCATCGCCCAATCTGTAGTGCAGTGGCTAGATCATATCTCACTGCAGGTCGAACTCCTAGCCTCAGCCTATAGGTGCACACCACCACACCTGGCTAATTTTTGTATTTTTTATAGAGATGGAGTACAGTGCCAAGGCTGGTCTCAAACTCCTGGCCTCATGATATCCTCCCACCGCAGCCTCCTGAGTTTCTGGGATGGATGGCAAAGTTTCAAGAAAGGCTCATGAGCAATCCAAGTAGATATGGTGAGCAGGCAACCGAAGAGCTCAAGCTGGTGCTTAGAAGAAACATGTAACTATAACATGGGATGAATTGAGGGCATTTGGCAGTATCTAGTGAGAGGAGAAAAGGACATAGAACCAACATCTAACATCTGGGAGAGCAGAAGATTTAGAGCCAGAGAAGGAGAGGCCAATGAGACAGAGAAGAACCAGAAGAACAGAAGAACACAAAGCTGTAGAAGCCAAGAGGACCTTCACTCTGCTGATTGGACCTGGTGAAGCAAGTCTCGGGGGATGGAAACATGAACACTGAAATCGGGGTTCTTGTTGACCTTGATGATAAAATGCATGTGAGTGATGGGACCAGGAATCAAGCAGAGTAGTTCAAGAGTGAATAAGAGAAAAAAGTGAACACTAGTTTAGAGACTCCTCCCAGAAGACTTGCTGTGAAGGGAAAAAGAGAGGACAGAGGGTGCTTGGGGGTCAGGGCAGAATTTCTTATGAAAAGGATACAGTCAAGAAGGAAAGATTGAAGACCCAGAACAAAGAGGCAATAACTGATGTGTTAAAGTTCCTGCAAAAGCCTATGCGACATGGCGAGACCCCGTCTCTAAAAAAAAAAAAAACCAAAAGAACAACAAAAAATTAGCCAGGTGTGATGATGTGTGCCTGTAATCCCAGTTACTTGGAAGGCTGAGGCGGGAGGATCACGAGAACCCAGGAATTCGAGACTGCAGTGAGCTCTGATTGTACCAGTGCACTCTAGCCTGGGTGACAGAGTACGTCTCTGTCTCTGTCTGTCTCTCTCTCTCAAAAATAAAAATAAAAATTCCTGAGAAAGTAGGTAGGAATGAGAGAGATCTGGGACACAGATAGACAGATAGAGCTTTTAGTCTTAGGAAACAAGACCCTTCCTTCCATCACTGGCAGAACAGGAAAGGAAGTGATGTGATAACAGGGAGCTAAGGCAATGGCAACTCCAATTTCTCAACAAATTCATTAGCTGAAAGTGAGAGAGATGGAGGAGACCAGAGGTTTAAGAAGAGAGAAAAAGTGAGTTCTCCAGAGCGATGTATTCAGCTTGGCTAGGCCAAATTGAGGTGGCCACACATCTACTGGTACCCATCTGGCCAGCTGTGTGGATTCCTCCAGCAGTACTCAGCGCCCACGTGAGGACAAGAGAAAGTCTGTGAACAGAAACATTTGGAGTTGAAAGCTTCCAAGTAGAAATGAAAGAAGAACAGAGAGCAAAAGAACTTGGGACATGTTCAAGAGTTTTGTAGAAATGCCAGACCTCAGAATCCAAGATAGAGAAGTGAAGACAAAAGGACGCAGTGTAGATAAAGAGGAAAAAGGGAAATGCGGTCAAACAACTGGAGGCTCTGAGACAATGGGAGCAAATGGAGGTGGTAGAGAACCATTGATATAAAAACACATAAATACTTTGGTGTTCGCCTGGTGGATCCTACCCTCAAAACTTACAGTGCACACGCTGGCACTGAGTTATGTCTTTAAACGTTGAATGAATTAATGCATGACTAGGAATTGATTTCTGACACGAGCACTAAACCAAAAACTATTTCCTGAGATCTGGTATGTGTCCAGCATTGTTCTAGCTGCTAGGAACCTGATGATGACCCAAACAGATGTGTTTCTGGGACTCTTTCATGAGGGAGCCCAGACACAGACCCCCATATTACAAGTAATGGATTAAGTAAGTGTGCATACATCGCTGGGAAAGAGGTAAACAAACTTTCTCGGGTCCTCTGTATCAACAGCCATGTTGGCTGTGCATGATTTCTTCATTTGTGTTGTCCTGGTCTGAACTAACTGTCCCAGAAGATCACATGGACTTGTCCTTGAGAAATTGTTTTTCAGGCTGGAGTACAGTGACTACTGCAGTCTTAACCTGCTGGGCTCAGGTGATTCTTCTGCCTCAGTTTTCCAAGTAGCTAGAACTACAGGCGCACGCCACCATGCCCAGCTAATTTTTTAAATTTATTGTAGAGATGAGGTCTCACCAAGTTGCCCAGGCTGATCTCAAACCCCTAGGCTCAGGCAATCCTCTCACCTCCACCTCCCAAAGTGCTATCATTACAGGAGTGAGCCACTGCGCCTGGCTTCTTCCTTATACTCATAGCAGGAAAGATGTGACATGACACATTTATCCTTATGATTTGCTTGAGGAAATTGAATGCTTTCTTTCTCAGTGTTACACATATAAACAATTGTAGCAAGTTATTTATACAACACTGTTTATATTGCACTATCTATGATAGTAAAAACTTTTCAAACAGCCACCAACTGGAAACCAAGTAAGAAGATTTAAGTTACATAGAAGACTGTGTTACATTGATGAATATTGTTAAGATGATAAATAAGTATATTATACATAGATCTACATTAAAATATATGTGAAATTACTGCTGGATAAACTATGTTGACTTACTGAAATATTGATTTTTTAAAACATATTTTCTCAAATACCAAATTCATAGTTGAGAGGGTCCTTACAAGATAAGAAACTGAGGTAGCATCCATGTTAAAAAAAAGCCATTGTGAAAAATCAGTGGACAGAGATGGATAACTGTATCCTCTAATCTTATAGAGATGCCAAATTATATTTGGGTGACATTGACTTTTCTTTCTGGATGTCATGTTTTAATCATTTACCAAAACATCATATGCCTTGATGAATAAAGCTATGTATATTAATTCATTCAAGTATTTAATAAGCGATGATGACCTTCTCAACACTAAGGGAAAAAACAGATGTACGTATATGACATTTTTCTCTAATTAGGTCCTGTTTTACTTTCAGGGGCCCTAAAGTTCCTCAGCTCTTTTTTCTTCATAAATTGCTCCCTCTGTTGGCCTGCTGCTTTTATAGATCAGTGACAGGAAACATCCTACAATTTAGTGAAAAAGATAAAGTCGTCAGAAGATTAAATTCACACAAATGTGGTGACATGTGAACTTAGCTCCAGAAAGCCACCAATATTGGTTAAAACTACAAGGCTTTATTGGAAGAACATCTGGGGAGCGTCCAACCCAAAAGCAGTCATAGCCTTGGAAAGAACTCATTCCACAGGAAAAGAAAACACAGGATGAATGCTTCTCTATCCAAAGGCACCACGTTCTGGGAAAGATGTCAAGAGTCCATTTCTTAAATCTCTGGTGTCAAATAAATCGTGATTTTTTGTTGTTGTTTGATGTAGTTATGACTAGATGTTTTTCACATTTTTCACGTTTCATTACGTTTTGGGGGGCCCACATCTGTCTTCACTTTCTTATAAGGCCCTTACTGTGCTTCAAATGAATACTATTTAAAGTTAAAAAGTCAAAGTTTTGGTTTTTCTTTCAGATCCTGGATATCCCTCTTCAATTCGGATTCATGCTCACTTCACTTTGAGTCTTTAAAATGTTCTCAAACATACTTTAATACAAGTTAGACATAATTTTGAAAATACTTAGAAAATACTGAATCACCAGGCACTAAATCCTCTAGGTCTAGTGTATTCTGTGTAAGTCAAAGACTAAATGTTCAAGATAATTTAAATTATATCAATTCTGATTTTCTTAAGTGTGTGAATCTGACTTTGGTGAACAATGTCATTTAACATGTATATGGTACACCCCACTTCTGGCTATTTATCCAAAAGAACTGAAAGCAAAATCTCAAAGAGATACGTGCACATCCAGGTTCCCTGCAGCATTGTTCACAACAGCCAGAAGGTGGAAGCAACCTAAACGTCTATCGTTGGTTGGATTAAAAAATTTAGTATAGACATACAATAAAATATTACTCAGCCTTAAACACAAAAGAAATCCTGTCATATGCTATAGCACGAAAGAACTTTGGGAACATTATGCTAAGGGAAATAAGCCAGTCACAAAATGACAAATACACTGCAAGCTCCATATATATCAAACACCTGGAAAAGTCAAATTCATAGAAACAGAGTAGCAAGGTGATTGTCAGGAGTGAAAGCGAGGCAAAAGAAAGAGTTGTTCAGTGGGCCCAGGATCTCATCCATGCAAGTCAAAAACGTTCTAGAGGTCTGCTTACACAACAGTGTAATATAGTTAACAACACAGTACTGTACACCTAAAAATTATTAAATTTATGTTATGTGTTTTTATCACACACAAATATATATGGTAGCAAATCTTTCCAGATTTGTCCCATGCAGAGTATACATGCATACTCTCTTACACACACACACACACACACACACACACACACACACACACACACACTTCAAGTGTGAAATTGGAAATGGAAAAAACCAACCCCCTCTCTCCTTCTCTTCTCTCCATCCAGCCCATAAAACTATAAGAAGGATGCTACACTATTATATATGCAATACCAGAGGGTATAGGCATATAATATAAATTTGAAGCAGTCTTAATTCAAGAGGATAGACAGACAGACAGGTAAATATTATGTATACATATATCTTAATTTATTTATTTTCCAAGGTGTGTGCATATGTACGTGTGTGTGTGAGTGGCCGAGGGAGAGAAGGACAAGTGCATGTAGGAGGATGAGGAATATTGTTATTTAGTCATTAAACAGAAGAAGCTGAAGGCTAAGCCTCAGTGGATAACATAGATGGAGTTACATGTGTGAAGCGAGCTGGAGAGAAGAAACACCAGATGCCATGGGAACTTAGGGAGGCCCAGCATGGGTTTTCCAGAGAAAGTGATGCCTGGGCTGAGGTTGGCTTGGTAAAGAGGGGGCCAAGAATGGTCCAGGCTATGAAAGCAGCAAGTTTTACGGTCCCAAAGCCTGGACATTTGGACCGTCTCACAGGAGCCCAGGCCAGCAAAAGCAGAGTAGAGATAATTCTAGAGAGACATTGCAGATCAGGGAGGGCCTCATCTATCATGTGAGGATGTTGGACTTTATCCATAAGCGAAATCCACTGAATGGTATGTAGGGCAGTGACATGATCGGCTCTGATTTTGTTTTTTGTTGTTGTTTTGTTTTGTTTTTTGAGTTGGAGTCTCACTCTGTCGCCCAGACTGAGTGCAGTGGCCGCTCGGTGGTGTCCTTGAGGGAGATGAATTTCTGCAGAGGTGGAGCTTATGTGGAACTATGAATCTGTGATGAGCATGCATAGTTTGAGATGCCCGTGATCCTCTTTCTTTTTTCTTTCCATTATAGTCATCCCAAACAGACAACATCCTATATTTTTCCATCATAAGTCATAGGAAAGTAGGGCTCGAAAGAGTCTTAGAAACCATGTCCTCCCATCCCCTTAGCTCCACACACAGGGAAATTGAGACCTAGGGAGTTGAGAGGACTTCCTCAAAGATACACGGGACCCTAACCACATGCACATCCCTTAACCCCACAGCCAGTGCTCAGGGCTTCTCCCGGCACCCTGGAAAGCATGTTTTTCTTTCTTGCTTTTCACAGTTGTCATAATCATGATCATCACCTTAACCATTTTTCCCGAACTAGAAGCCAGCCTCCTGAAAGTTACTCATTCAAACATGAGAAATCTTTGTCTTTCTTCCAGTTGAGGCCTCTGAATATAAAAGTTGTATATTCACAGGAAAAAAATAATAATAAACAGAAACAGTTGAAAAGTTTAAAAGTAGCTTAAGTTGTTCTCTGGTCAAATTGCTCATAGGAATTTCCTGTTAGTTTCCATTTTCATTATGATTACTTCAAAATCAACACAAAACATTGAGTCCGTTATTTTTCATAGTAGGAATTCCTAAATATCCATCTCTATGCATTACAGTTTCTCTATGCATTAAAATTTTGGTTTCCTATAAAATTTCATTCATGTTTTCATGTAAAATTGTCATAGGGTTTCCTATAAAATGTCATTCTTTCAACCAATATTGGTAGGGTTTACAACAATTTTGTTAACCAGATGAAGAAATAAAATCTTTGGCTTTTGTTCATTGAGCTTCCATTTTTATAATCAATTAGAGTGAAATGGTAGATGTCAGAAACAACATCATATTTAATAAGGGAATGAAACTAAACCCTTGACCCAACACAAGTAAAAGAAAAAAAAAATGCTTACCTGAGGCGGGAGTCCTTAAAGGTATCAAGATATGCAGGATAGCTCCATCCAATTTTATTCCCTTTACATCGAAGTTCTACAGTTTGCCCTGCCATCAGGCTCAGGGTAGCAGCAGGTTTCTGGAAGCGACCTTTATCCATCACTTGCATCATGATAGACTGCATCTTTGGTGTTGAATCTGCCGAGTCCCTGTCCTTTATTTTAGGGATTTTGGGTTTCACCTTTTTGCTGGTAGGTTTGATTCTATTCTCTCCTGGTTCCTTTGGACGCTTGTTCTTGGGAGGGTGTTGGCCAGTAACTGTACAAACGTGAGAAGAGAGCAATGGGCTATCATGGTGGCAATCCCAGAGTACTGGATACATTGAGCAGATAACTTTTAATACACCTTTCCTCATATGTCAACATTATTTTCAGTAATCATCACATGATAACTATTTCCTTGATTCGTTCTTTATCTTTAAGGCACTTAATAATTAAAAAGAAATATGTTTCAGCTTCAAAGATATTATTCAACTTTAGCAGGACATTTCATCTGGGAACTAAAATTTGTCCTGACAAAAACAAAAATATTATTCCTTGTAGTTCACATTCTGTCCCACAGTCTCCAAGTGGTCGCATAGAATATTAGAACTAAAGCCATTCAAGGTCTGTTTCTTGTCTTTGCGATCTTTATGCTGTTATTTTTCATTTTGAATCTACTTTTTTGGGGTGGGGGTGGGTAGTTGTCTCACTCTGTTGTCCAGCCTGGAGTGCAGTGGCACGCTCCCAGCTACTGCAGCCTTGACCTGCTGGGCTCAGGCAATCATTCCACCTCAACCTTTCAAGTAGCTGGAACTACAGGTGCACACTACCACACCTGGCTAATTTTTTGATTTATTATAGAGTCGAGGTCTCACCATGTTGCCCAGGCTGGTCTCAAATACCTGGACTCAGGCAATTCTCTTGCCTCTGCCTCCCAAAGGATTACAGGCGTGAGCTACTGCACCTGGCCTTTGAATCTACTGTTTAAACTAGCAGGAATATGTAGTCCCACAGGAGCTGGAGATAGAAACTGTGATGGACAGTGCATGCAAAAGATTTCAAACCATAATGAACTAGCTCTAAGAATGAATGCATTTCACATTTGTCAAGTGCTGACGACATCTACATAGAATACAATGTATATTAAAGAATAAGACTAACCATATGCTAAATTAAAACTTATATGTGGGCAACTCTCTTTCAGGTCCCCTTTTCTGTATTCTTAATAAAATTCCTGCTTTCTCAAAAAAAAGTATATGTAAGTTATTAAAATTCGACAGTGTCTATAGCAATGATTTAAAATTTAGTCAACAAAATTTTTGGGGGGACAGAGTATCTTACTACCAACACTGTTGAGAGAAGCTGGCAAATCATGGTAATAAAAAGCTGACTGACTTTAGGTTATCATTGTTTTTGCCTTCTCTATAGAAAACACACCCCTTATTGCCTGCACCCAGGGAAGCTTGCTCCCAATTCCCTGCCCTTGGTAGGCCTCTGGGCTTCAGAAACCTCAAAGGCCTCCACTGCCAAATCTCAAACTGCCATGTAGTAGTATCCACTGAGCAAACGTGAAGAAGGGACTTTTCCTACAGCTTCAGTTTGACCTCCTATCTGTAGAAGCTCAAAATCCGCCTCGACATATACCCAGGCAAAAAAGAAAAATGGGTAAGAGCTACCAAACAGAGACTGAACAGTAGTCAGTGACATAGGAGTAAATCCAAGACAGCACAGGATCCTGGGGGCCAAGTGAATCAAATTTTTCAAGAAAGGCTTCATCAACTGTGTCTAACAGGTGTTCTGGAAAATGCTTCCAATTAAGGTCTTTATCTTGGAATAGAAGGATCTAATTCTCAGAAATTGCCATTTTAAGAAAATGGGACTGGGCACATTGGTGAGACCCTATTAAAGAAGGAAGGGAGAGGTGGAGGGGAAGGGAGGGGGGAGGAGGGGAGGGAAGGAGGGTGGGAGGAAGGGAAGAGGGGAAGGGGGAAGGAAGGAAGAAAGTAAAAAAGAAAACTATACTTTAAGAAGTGGTAGGACTTTGAGACCAGTTTTGGCAACATAGTGGACCCCACTTCTACAAAGCACACAAAAGTTTTTGGGCATCATGGCATGTGCCTGTAGCCGCAGTTACTCGGGAGGCTGAGACGAGTGGATCCTTTGAGTCCAGGAGTTTAAGTGGGCTATGATCATGCCACTGCATCCCAGCCTGGATGACAGAGCAAGATCCTGTTAAAAAAAGAGGCCAGGCACAGTGGCTTACACCTATATTCCCAGCACTTTGGGAGGTGGAGGCGAGAGGATTGTCTAAGTCCAGGGGTTCAAGACCAGCCTAAGCAACTTGGTGAGATATTGTTTCTAAAATAAATCAAGAAAAATGAGTTGGGCATGGTGGTGTACACTTGTAGTTCCAGCTACTTGGAAGGGTGAGGTGGAAGGATCACCTGAGCCCAGTAGGTCGAGACTGTGCTGGCCAGTGGCCGTGAGCATGCCATGGCACTTCAGCATGGGTGACAGAGTGAGACCCCAACTCAAAAAGGAAGGAAGGAAGGGAGGGAAGGAGGGAGGAAAGAAAACTAAGTGGTAGGAGGGCTTTTTTGGAGCAGGGTTCTCGAAGGAAGTAGGGAAAGGAAGGGATCGCTACATCCTTCTACATTTTCATCTTCCTGGTGTCACTTTCCTACCTTCTCCACTTTGTTCTTGGAAAAGTGTATGTGTTTCTTAAAGAATGGAAAAATGAGAGTAGATGTCTCTCTCAGTGTATATAACTAGTTCGGAAGCAACTGAGCTGCTCAGAAAATTTATAGTGAGGTTATTTGGACGCTACCCTCAGGGCTGGCCTTTCCCCCAACCGCCCATCTGGGCAGCCCTAGTTCTTTGATATTAATGACTGTGCTTAACAGATAATCCTCACAGAAGCAGCAGTCAGTGATTCTTCTAATGAATTTATTTTCTCCTCCAACACGGTTCTATGGAATTAGAGAGGTTAATAGGTCACTTTTGATGAATAAAGTTTTATTGTGATTCTCAGTTGGTGTCGAATAATCACGGTCCTTTGTCCTGCTTCCTTCTTGCTCTGTAACATTTGCTCATTCACTCTGGAGACATTTTTTGACCAGCATCTCCTCACTGGGGGATTCTAATGTATGCCTTGGAAAAGCATCTCCAGCCCTTCCAGGAAGGTTGGGCTCTCCTCCCCAGCATCAAGTTCTGTTTGGCTTGGAACGCCTTGTCATATCAAACAAAGAATCTCATGGTGCTATGCATGAGATTTGTGCAAATACAGTGAAACTGCAACAATATGCTGATCTTTAAGTGGATCAAGAAGCAATGGCATGAACCAGAGAAAGCTCTAGACTTGGAGTCAGAGGTTCTGGTGTTTCACTCCCTTCCTGATGACCTGGGGTGAGCTACTTGGCATCGGTAAATTTAAAAAAATAACAGCTGTGCAGCCTCCATGGCAAGTTGGTCACGGAGATCACACGAGACAACCATAAAATAGCAAGTAGCACTTAACTAGCAATGACTGTGGATCAAACACTATTCTCAGTATTTAAATATATTAAGTCATTTAATTCCCATAGCATACATGAGGTGGTTAGTATTACCACATCATTCTCAATTCACAGATGAGGAAACTGAGACAGATGAGAGCAAGTAACTTCCCAAGGTCACACAGCTAGCAGGCCTGGGCCTGACGTCAATAATGATATTTGTGGCCAGGCTTGTAGCTCAGCCTGTCATACTAGCACTTTGAGAGACTGAGCTGAGTGGACTGCCTGAGCCCGCAGGTTTGTGACTAGCCCAGACAACTTGGTGAGACCTCATCTTTAAAATAAATCAAAAATTAGCTGGGTGTGGTGGCACGCACCTGTAGTTCCGGCTATTTAAAAGGTTGAGTTGGGAGGATAGCCGGAGCCCATCAGGTAGACGTTGGGGTGACCATGAGCGTGCCACTGCCCTCTGGTCTGGGCGATGGAGTGAGACTCCAACTCAAAAATAAAAATAAATGATATTTGTGAATTTTGCCACCTATTTCTCTATAAAGTAAGCTATAAAAGCCAGGCTCGGTGGCTCAGCCTGTAATCTCACGCTTTGGGAGGCTGAGGTGAGTGGATTGCCTGAGCCTGCGGGTTCGAGACCTGCCTGGGCAACTTGGTGAGACCTCATCTCTACAATAAATCAAAAAACTAGCCAGGTGTGGTAGTGCGCGCCTGTAGTTCCAGCTACTTGGAAGGCTGAGGAGGAAGGATCGCCAGAGCCCAGCAGGTCAAGGCTGCGGTGGCCGGGAGCAGCCACTGTACTCCAGTCTGGGTGACAGAGTGAGACTCCATCTCAACAAAAAAACAAAAAAACTATATAATAGTCTCAAAAATGCAATGGCAATGCACTGTATCTTTCATTATCTATAATACAAATTCTTTTTTTTAGATCTTTGGAAAATAATTGACATAGGCTGAAGAGTCATATACTTTTAAAAAGTTAGACATGGGATTTGACCCATTTCTGGGAATATAACTAGAGGAACATAAATCACTCTACTAAAAAGACACCTGCACATGTATGTTTGCTGCAGCACTATTCACAAAAGCCAAAACATGGAACCAACTCAGATGCCCACCAATAGTGAACTGGATAAAGAAAATGTGGCACATATATACACAGTGGAATACTACACAGCCATAAAGAACAAAATCATGTCCTTTGCAGTCACATGAATGCAGATGGAGACCATCATTCTACGTGAACGATCACAGAAACAAAAAACTGAATATCACATGTTCTCACTCATAGTAGACCCTGATCACTGGACACATGAGCACAAAGATGAGAACAACAGATGCCGGACACTGCTAGAGGAGAGAAGGAGGGAGAAAGACAAAGAGCACACAACAATGCACTAGGTACCAGGTCCACTATCGGGAGAGAGGACTGCAGAAGCCCAAACCTCATCTGCATATAGTTTACTTGTGTAGGAAATCCTCACACGCACCCCACAATTCTAAAATGAAATGAAATAAAAAACTAAAAAAAAAGTTAGAGATGGGATTTGGGAGTCACTCAGTCCCAGGACTGTGTGATGTCTAGGAGTCTACTAAGCTGGTTCCTTACCATCAAACCGTCGGGCAATTCTGTGGTCAAGGAGCTGGACCAACTGTGCCATTAGATCAACTGGTGGAACCATTTTGCAGGGTTAATAGTAAACATTTGGATGCACACTAGCCATAATTAGATCATCTGATGTTTCTGAGTAACATAGCCACAAGATCTAAGAGTTTAGAAGTCATACAAGGGGCAGGAGTGGCAGTCATGGGAAACTGCCAGGGGAGGGAGGGGCACACCTCATCAACAAGGGTACCTGCATAATGAACATTTGTGCACCTAACCCTGAATTGTACCCCACATATTTAAAATAAAAAAATTATTTTTAAAAAAGTCATACAAATAGCCTAAATTTGGTTGCCTAAATTCCATAGGATGTATAGATGATTACTGTCATTTCTGATAGCTTGAATTCCTGTTATATGATACAAAAACACCAAATTAGACATCAATCAAGAGACTTGTTAATCCCATACGAAAATGTGACTAAACTGTATTTTTTGTAGAGACAGGGTCTCACTATGTTGCCCAGAAAGGTCTTGAACTCCTGGGCTTAAGCAATCCTCCTGCCTCGGCCTCCCATGCTGGTATTATAGGCATGAGCCACCATGCCAGGTCACATTTTCTTTAAATTGCAATTTCTAAGAATTAGATTTTTCTATACCAGGATGGACGCCTTAATTTGAAGCATTTTCCGGAATGCCTGTTAGAACACAGATGGCGCTTTTCTTGAAAAACTTAATTCACATGGCTCCCAGGGCACTGCACTGTCTTGGTTTTCCTCCTCTGTCACTGACAACGTTTCAGTCTCTGGTTGGCAGCTGTTCCCTGTTTTCCTTTCTTGCCTGATTACTCCTAACTACCTTCACTCTCGAAATAACCTCAAGCTGTCCCATGGCTCTTGCAGCATTTAAGTGCTGAAGACTGCCCTAGCACCTGGCCTAACCCTGCTTCCAAACTCCAGATTTGAATATTCTGTCGCTTACTCAGCATGGCCGCTTGGAAGACTAGTAGGCAGCTCAAATTTAGCATGTCTAAAACTGACCTCTGGATGCCCCTTCAGACCTGCTTTTTCCGGGGGGAGGGGGGGTTCCCTTGATCAGCAAATGGCAACTCTATCCACCCCGTTGCTTAGGACAAAAACCTCAGTCTCACCTGCCTGGGACAAGTCACTTAGACATTAAACCACCTAAGTAGCTTCCAGTTTCTATCCTAGCACTCCTTAGTGTGTTAATGTTGTTATCAAGAACTACCTGAAGCTGGACCATCAATAAAGAAAAGAGGTTTATTTAGCTCATGGTTCCACTGGCTAGAAGGTTCAAATTAAGTATCTGGTGAGGGCCTCTGGCAGAAGGTGAAGGAGAGCTAGTGTGTACAAGGGTCACGCATCAAGAGAGGAATTAAGGGAGAAGGAGGTGCCAGGCTCTTTAGCAGCCAGTTCTCGAGGGAACAGAGCAAGAACTCACTCACCTATGAGGGAGGGCGTTAATCTATGCATGAAGGATCTGCCCCTATGACCCAAACACCTCCCACCAGGTCCCACTCCAACACTGGGGATCAAATGAGAAGGTAAGATATCTAAACCATAGCATTCCAGCCCCCCAAATTTTACATCCTTCTCATATTGCAAAATACCATCCCTTCCCAACAGTTCCAAGAGTCTTAACTTGTCCCAGCATCAACTCAAAAGCCCATAGTCTCATCTGAGACTCAAGGCAAGCTCCTTACAGCTATGAGCCGAAACTAGAAACAAGTTATTTACTTCCAGAAACAAGGGTAGAACAGACATTCAGCAAATATTCTTATTTTAAAAGGGAGGAATAGGCCAAAAGAAAGGAAAGAGAAGGCCCACACCACAATTCCAAAACTCAGACTCCACGACCCACATCTGGCACACTGGTGCAAGGGGGTGGGGGGCTCCCAAGCGCCCCTGTAGCTTTGCTGGGTGCCACCCACATAGCTACTCTTCTGGGTGGGAGTGGAACGCCTGCAGCTTTTCCAGGTTGTGTGCATGTTGCTGGTGGCTCTGTCATTCTGGGGCCCCCACGGCAGCCCTGTTCTCGTGGCTCCACTAGGCAGTGCTCCATGGGGACTCTCTGCAGTGGGTCCACCCCTGAGGAAGGCTTCTGCCTGGGCACTGAAATCCACATGGAAGCCGCCAAACCATTCTGCATAGCTGTAGACTTAACACCAAGTGGAAGTTGCCAGGATTTAGGGCTGGTGCCCTCCAGAGCAGTCCCTGAGGTCCTCTGAGACAAGGCTGGAGTCAGAGCAGCTGGGATATGGGAGGAGCGTCCCAAAGTGCCACAAGGCATCAGGGCCCAGGGCCTATCCCCGCAAAACCATTCTGTCCTCCGAGGTCTCTGGGCCTGTACTGAGAGGGGCATCCTCGAAAATTTCTGAATTGTCTTGAAGGCCTTTTCCCCATGTTTTGACTATTATCACCTGCCTGACTCCCTTTTATTCATGCTGATCTCTTTAGTAAGCGGTCTCTCAGCTGTACCATTGGATTCCTCTCCTAAAAAATGTTGTTTCCTTCTCTACCACAAGGCCAGGCTGAGAATTTTCCAAGCTTTTATTTTCTGCTCCCTTTCAATTATAAATTCCGCCTGTTGGCCATTCCTTTGCTGCCACAAAATAGCCACACCCGCCACTCCTTGAGTGCTTTGCTGCTTAGACATTTCTTCCACTAGACACCCTAAGACTTTACTCTTAAGTTCAGCCTTCCACAAAGCCCTAGGGTAGGGACACATGCAGCCAAGTTCTTTGCTACGGCCTAACATGGATGACCTTTTCCAATGAGTTCTTCGTTTCCGCTGAGACATTGTCGGCATGGCCTTTACCGTCCATATTTCTATCAGGATTCTGGTCATAACCACTTAACCAATATCTAAGCAGTTCCGAACTTTCCCTCATCTTTCTGTTTTCCGAGCTTTCCAAACTCTTCCAGCCTCTGCTCAGTACCCAGTTCTAAAGCCGCCTCCACATTTTCAGGTATCTTTATAGAATGTCCTATTCCTTGGGACCAATTTTCTGTCTGAGTCTGTCTTGTGCTGCTATAAAGGAATACCTGAGACTGGGTTGTTTATGAAGAAAAGAGACTTTATTGGCTCATGGTTCTGCAGGCTTTACAAGAAGCATGGTGCCAACACCTGCTTCAAATGAGGACCTCAGGCTGCTTCCACTCATGACAAAAGATAAGGATCTGGCTGTGCAGAGATCACATGGTAGGAGGTGAACTGAGATCTTTTTAACAACCAGCTCTCATGGGAACCAATAGCATAACATTCACTCACACCCAAGGGAGGGCATTTATCTTCTGATGAGGGATCTGCCTTCATGACCAAACACCTCCCACTAGTCCCCACCCCCTAACACCATCACCCTGGGAATCAAATTTCAACATGAGATTTGGCTCAGACAAACCATATGCAAACCACAGCACATCTCTTTGAAAACGCAGATCATGAGCAGTCCTCTGCTCAGAACCCTCAGTGACTTTCATTTCAATTAGAAGAAAGCCCTAAATCTTCCCCATGCCCTACAAGGCTCTGCCATCTCCTGTCTCCTACCTCACGGTTCTTCAGCCACACTGGCCCCTGGTGTAAGCTGTCCTTGAAGCTGTTGCTCTCCCAGTGCCCTTGTCCTGCAAGGCTCTTCTTTCAGACACATTCAGGGTCTGCTTCTTGACGTCGCACCGGCTTTCCAACTGTTCATCCCAACAGCACCCTTGCTCCCTTCCGCAGTCTTCTCTATGCCTCATACTGTGTGATTGGTTGATTTGTGTCCTCTAAACAGATACATTGAAGTCCTAACCCCTGGTACCCATGAATATGACCTCATTTGGAAATAGGGTATTTGCAGATGTAATCAAGTTAAGATGAGGTCATTAGGGCAGGCTCTCATCCAATAAGACTGATGTCCTTATAAGAAAAGACACACACACAGAGAAAAATGCCACATGAAGACAGACACACAGGGAGAAGGTGGCCAAGGGGCATTGAAGGCAGAGATTAGAGTGATGCTGTTGCAAGTCAAGGAACACCAGGGATTGCTAGTCACCACCAGAAGCTAGGAGAGGCAGGGAAGGATTGTATCCACAGTCTTAGAAGCAGCATGACTTTGACTTTGCTGACACTGTTTGATATTGGACTTCAAGCCTCCAGACTGTGAGAAATAAACTTCTGGATTTGTTTGTTTGTTTGTTTGTTTGTATGATACAGGGTCTCACTGTCATCCAGGCTGGAGTGTAGTGGAATGATCATGGCTCACTGCATCCTCGAACTACTGGGCTCAAATGATCCTTCTGCCTCAGTCTTCCAAGTAGCCAGGACTGTAGGTGCGCACCACCACACTAGCTAATTTTCTTAATTTTTTTGCAGAGATGAGGTCTTGCTTTGTTGCCCATGTTGGTCTCAAACTCCTGGCCTCAAGAGATTCTCCTGCCTTGGCTTCCTAAAGTGCTGGGATTACATGTATGAGCCACTGTGTCCAGATAACTTCTGTTGTTTTAAGTCTTCCAGTTCATGGTAGTTTGTTACAGCTGCTTAGGACTAATACATCCTGATTAATGATTCTTCATGGCACATATCACTTCCTGAAGCTATATCTTTACTTCTTCATTTATTGTCTGTCTTCTTCATTTGATTATGAGCATCACAAAGAAAGAGCTCTATAACCTTGTCCAAGGAAAAACACCACTCCCCAGAACTTTTCTCATTCCTCTGACCACCAGATCTCTCTCTTGCCCTCAAACTTTTCTCTTTCTGGGCTTTAATGATCAGAGAATATTTTGTATGTCAAACATATAGGCCAGGCTCCTTAATGTTTCAAAACATTCATTATTTGCGCCCATAAACAATAAGGAATTTTTAAATTTTTCCATTATAAAGATTTCTAAACTATTTTTTTACCCTCTTTATCCAAAAAATAATTTAAGACATAAAAGAGATACAGGACCCTGGTTAGAGAATCATCATCATTGTGTCTCTGACAAGATCTCCTTATCTTCTTAGAGATCTGGCTGTCTGGCCCTCAAACCATAACGAATCTATTTAGTCCTCCCAACAAGAAAATCCACAAAATAAACCCAGACTTGGGCTGAAGATCAAATTAACATGGATCAAGGCTCCGGTGTGTTTAACAAAGTATCAGTAACAAATCAATATTTATACTTTAACATTTGCTCTTGACATTGAATAAAAACACGTAGGTAATCAAAAGTTGGGAAGCACCTGTGATTTTATACTTTTTAATGAAGAAATAACCATATCAATAAGCTCAGTGGCACATATTCCATACTAATGCTGAAAATAGGTGCTGTGAGAATGTCTGAAAGTGGGATCTTGGGCTATTTATTAACTGTTTTCATGCCTCCGTTTCATGCCATGGAGTATTATGTGTCATCTTTGGAAGAAGAAAGAACATTATTTCCAAAAATGTAAAGCATTTTAGAATTGGGCAAGGCAAACATTGCGGGGATAGGACAGATGTCCACCTCAACACGCACCCGCAGGGAAGCCTTTTCCTCTTAGAAGGTGCTCTCCTAGATGTGATCAGAAAAACTGAAAGTCAGTGGGACAGGTTGACACATGGGCCTTGTGTCTGGATTTTGTGCTTCGGGATGGCCCAGCAGGCAGCATATTCCCAACCTGCCAATCAGAGACCAGCACTGGAAAGCCTTTCTGTATCATCCTGTAATTCCTCATTGGTTGTTCCTGATCCCAACCCACCCCACAACTCAAAACTGAAAAACCTTTCTTTCTCTCTCTCTCTCTCTCTCTCTCTCTCTCTCTCTCTCTCTCTTTCTTTTTTGAGTCCGGTCTCACTCTATCACCTAGGCTGGAGTGTAATGGCACCATCACAGTGCACCACATTCTCTACTTTTCATAGTCTATATACAGATAAGCTATACGATAGTCTATGTAAAGACTACTATCCATAAATAGCCCATATGTCATATATACTTTAAAAAACAAAACCACAGTGCTATCACATCTAAAATGTATCAATTATTTTTTATAAAATATTCAGTTGTTCCACTTTCTCCGATTGTCTCATAAATGCTTATTGTTCATATGAATTCCACTTTACTTAAACAGATGCTAATTTATTGAGGTAAATGTTTGTAATAACCCACATGGTCTGGGCACACATGGGCTGGGCGTGTTCTAGGAGGCAGAGGCAGAAGCTGCTCCCTGAACCTCTGAGACTGGCATCTTGGGTAGAAACAAGGGAATGAACTATCTGAAATTATTTTGTCTGGCCATCTTCTGCCCTGCTCAGAAAATGATACCCAATACTGCATTTCCGCTATTTCAACAGTCACACACAAGGAACTGCCAGGAGCATTTCAAAATATTGCATTTTACAAACTAAACTCATACCAGCTTCTCTCTGAGCAAAGAGTTAAGTGTTACTTTCCCCCCAGGAGAAGCGCTGTCTACATTTTATCAAGCATGGTTCTAGACTTCAGTATCCTCACATTCAACTTCGAGTCCCACAACTGTCTTGGGCTTTGCAAACTCAAGTGTGGTGTTTTATTGGCATATGCGTGTAGTTTCATAGGAAATAAAGAAGCTGGTCAGGATGGAGTGGATAAAATGTGAGCCAGGTTGAGCTGGCTCCAACGTGAGGTTGCATAACAGCAAAAGCTGCTTTTCCGTCAAATCTCAGCAAAAATTGTGGCTGCGGCTGAGGAATTTCAAGAGAAGTTTGAGGGTCCCAGGACATACCCAGGTGAAAAATGAATAACACCAATGGAGTAAATAATGGAACAAGTGATACAGCTGATACAACAATGATACATAACGTGTACAACAAACAGAAATACATCCACTCGCACACATAAACAGGAAAAAACGAAGCCTGCCTGACCCTGTGGTTGAGTCCACGCAGCAGGGTGGACCCAGGGCAGGCACGCATTCAAAACCACACAGCAGAGCACCACCCCGTATGCCGAACCTCCCCCAAATGCATTTTCTTCACTTTTTCCCATCCAGTTAGATGAAAAAAAAATGGAACAAGCGTGGTGTTTTGATTCGTTTTGAGATTTAATCCATACAATTTTGGGGTCGAAGACCTAGGCAGGTTTTGCAGGATTGGAGCCCCAGGTAGCATAAGAGACACATCCAGGAATGCGGGGCGGGACGGGGGCTGGGGGAGGGAGGTAGAATTGGAATTGTGCAAAAGGATCCGAGGTTGCCTTGTGAGTAGGTGGCAGCACCCGGCCTCAGGAGCAGAGGCCTCC
>NW_007248853.1:732412-808225 GCF_000164805.1 Carlito syrichta
CGAGGAGGAACATGGTCTGGGGGAAAAAGTTGGGGGATTTTTTTAAATTTTAGTTCCCTGTGTAATGTGACCTCTCCTGCCCCCTGGCGGAGCCGCGGTGCTCAGCGCTTTTTCCAAGCGCAGGGAGAAAGGGCTGAGGGCGAAATGTGAATTACAGGAGTCCTTCTCTGACTCTTTCCGACGGCCGGCGGGCCATCTTACCAAGGTTGTCGAGGTCAGAAAGGTCCCCCACGGATCTTACCAAGGTCAGAAAGGTCCCCCACGGGTACCGATGGGATCACATTTGACCATATTTGTCCAGATGTCACCAGAGCTCGCCCCACCTGCTCAAGCAGAGCCGTAGTGCTCCGTATAAAGTTCTCCCTGAATATCTCTGTTCATTCTCAGTTCTCTCTCTCTCCCACTTGGGCTCAGGAACAGGACCGTGGCCGGTTGCTTTTCTCGGGGCTGTTTTGTGTCTGGCTGGAGACGAGTCTGCACCCAAACCTGTATTGGCTGGCTTGCTTGGGAGAGCAGATTCATTACAGGAATAAACTGGGAGATAAGACTGACCAGATCTGGGCTGTAGGGGAACAGAGGATTGAGGCTCTGCAGAGAGCCATCCCGGGTTTCTGAGCTTGCAGACTCACATGATCAAAGCGGTTTGCAGTGCCGGGATGCCAGCGTGCTTCTCCCGAGATGAGCAGCAGTCCATCTCATGGTGATCTTTAGCATCAGACATGGCTACTAAAGAGCACTCAATTCGAAACAGCAGGAAGGGGACTTGTCTCTCAACACCCAAGGGAAGAAGTGCTGCTGTTGATGATAAACTAGTACTTCTCGGCCACTTCGTGCAGGAGGAAGCAAGAATTCTACATTCCGTTGCCAGCTCTGATCCCAGCTTTGCCATTTCCTTGAGCTGCAACCGAAAGAACTGTTGACTGGGAAGGAAACAAGATCAAGGTTCAGGTATTGACTCTACCACAAATGCCCAGCTCCTCTGACAACTCACTTAACCTGGGTTTTAGGATCTCTTGTTTAAAAGGGAGGGAACTAGAGTTGGTGATTATTGCAACAGACATTTACCATGTGTTTGGTATTTTGGATATGAAGGTTAAGACATTGACCGTCATGACTACTTTTAAGGAGTGGACACCAACCCAGAGACAAGCATTTAGACCTCTGCAATGCAGTGTGTCACAATCTGGGGAGAATTCCAAGAAAAAAACTTGGGGAGTGCACACAGAAGTGGCTAAGTCGGCCTAGGCTGCCCCACCCTGAAATCTCTTTTCATTCTGACTCCATAAGTTGATTCCTTCACTCTCACTCTGTGTTGGAGCCTGGAGTTCACTCTAAACTCATTCTCTCTCTCCCTCCCTCTTCTCTCTCCTCCCTGCTGACTGTGCACCAAGTCCACCCCTCTTTTGCCATCACCAAGCTTCACTGTCCTGACTCCGACCGATACCTTCTGTCATCAGGGTTGAGGCCACAGACTCCATACTGGTCTCTGTGTCTCTTCTTGCTCCTCAGGAGTAAGGCCACAGCCTCCAAATTGATCTGCATCTTCTTCTTGCACTTCAACCCATTCTTCTCCCAGCAATGAGGTCTGTCTTCAAATGAAGCTCTAGAAAGCCTCACCATACTTAATCCCTTCAGCGGCTCTCCAGCGAGGTTCTCGACCCCTGCTTGCCTCTCCAACTTCCTCCCTCAGTGCTACCTCCCCACCCTGCCCTCTATGCCCCATAAACTACACACATCCATCGTTGCCCACTCCCACTTTTGGCACCCCCAGCCACCAGGAGTCCACTTCTTCTGCAGTCCTCTCTGCTCCCAACAATCCCCCTCCCCACCCAGCATACCACCTGCCTTACTCTCCTACAAGATTTAGCTCAGAGCCGGGCTCGGTGGCTCAGCCTGTAATCCCATGCCTTTGGGAGGCTGAGGTGAGTGGATTGCCTGAGCCCGTGGGTTCGAGACCCGCCTGGGCAGCGAGACCTCATCTCTACAATAAATCAAAAAATCAGCAGGGCGTGGTAGCGCACACCTGTAGTTCCGGCTACTCCGAAGGCTGAGGCGGAAGGATCGCCGGAGCACAGCAGGTCGGGGTGACAGAGTGAGATTCCAACTCCAAAAAAAAAAAAAGATTTAGCTCAGACCCAACCTCCTCCCACTGGGTTGAGCACTTCTCTGGTATAAATACCTCTGTCATAGCACATAAAGCAAAATTTAACGTTTTCATCTGCGTATCTGTATTTTTCATATATCGTGAGTTCAAGGGCAGATTGGCCATTGGTGTGGGGTAGGTAGAAGACCTGGTGAGAGAGACAAAATGACAACACACTAGGTAGAGAGACTTGGCATTCATGCATAGTTGCATTCAGTTGCTCTACTTGTATTTTCTTTGATTTAAAAAGGAATTTTTAAAAATATCCAATTAATCCATTCAACATATTTAAGACCTCTGTGGAATGGTACAAGGCAGAAAATGATTTTAAAAAATAGATTTAAAAAAATCCTATTTTTTAATCATTTTCTGCCTTGTACCATTCCACAGAGGTCTTAAATATGTTGAATGGATTAATTATTAAAAAAATCCTAGCCGGGCTCGGTGGCTCAGCCTGTCATCCCGCGCCTTTGGGAGGCTGAGGTGAGTGGATTGCCGGAGCCTGCAGGTTCGAGACCCGCCTGGGCAGCGAGACCTCATCTCTACAATAAATCAAAAAATCAGCCGGGCGTGGTAGCGCATGACTGTGGTTCCAGCTACTTGGAAGGCTGAGGCGGAAGGATCATCGGAGCCCAGCGGGTCGAGGCTGCGGTGGCCGGGAGTGGCCACTGCACTCCAGTCTGGGCGACCAAGTGAGACTCCAACTCAAAAAAAAAAAAATCCTTTTATACCCCTTACCCTTTCAATTAGCTACAAATTATTCCACAGTGAATACACTCCATAGTTTAATTTTCTCCTGCTTATAGACACTTTGGTTGTTTTTGTTTTTTTAACAAAAATCACTGTCATAAGTATTCTTATCCAAACATTTGTGTCCATGAGTATTTCTGTAAGATAGATACCTAAAAGCCAGATGGCTCAAATGACATATTTGACATTTAATAAAAACACTCAGTTTGCCTTTAACAAAGCTGTCCATGTTTATAACCAAGTCAACTTTCTCCAGGAGCATGGCAGAATGGCCCATGCACATGCACACCCCCACCAACACTAGATGTGATTATTCTTTTCAATTTTTACAACCAGAGGTGAACACAAATCTTATCATGTCATTTCAGTTTCCATTATATGTATTACTCTTGAGGCTGAGTACCTTACCATGTATTTGTTAGTCACTTGTATTTGCCTATTTTTGAGAATTGAGTTTATTATTATTGTTGTATAATAATTGTTAATATATTCTGGCCATTAAGCACTTGTGTGTTTTAATTATTACAGACATTTTCTTCTAATTCTTTGTTGTGTTTAGTTTTGTTAATGGTGACTTTCTTCAAGCAATTATGAAAATGTTTAAACAGTTACATCTGTCAGTAACTTCCTTCATGGCCTCTGGATGTAGTGTCTGCCTTCTCTGCCTCAAATTATCAAAACATTTATACTGCCATCTAAATAATTGATAATCTTGTTATTTATGTATGGTTTTTAGATTCACTTATAATTTATTTTTGGTATCACAGCCAAAAATATCAAATTTTCAGTTGGTCAACATTACATCATTTGTTAAATGATTGTTCCTTTTCCTATCTTTTTGAGTTGACTTTTAGTATGTATTAAATTCATATGTACAAGGACCTGTTTCTGTTCTGTTTCATTCTACTGATCTCTTTATCCATGCCAATAGAAATACCACACTACATCAATTGGTATGGATTTATAGTCTGTTTTGTTATTTTGGGGGGAAAAAGGGATGCTCCCTCCATGATTGCTCTTCCATTAATTATTTTTGTATATTTTCTCTTCCAAATGAAATTTGGAGTCAGTTTGTCAGTCTCCAAACAATTTTTATTATGTTTTGATTATAATTGTATTGAATTTATGTGTTGGGGAAGAATGAACATATTCATAAGACACAATACTGAGTCTTCCCATCTAGGAATAGCATGATGTTATGTATCCTTCTGTTTATTCTTCTTTTATGTAAACATTGCATTTTCAACTTGGTTATGCTAGTATTTAGACAACAGTTTTGGAAATATGCATTCTCAAACTCTTTTTATATTAAACACATTTTAGCTAAATTTAATGTGTGTTTATACATATGTTTGTGGTCATATAGTTAAACATTTGCATAAGTATATAGTTACATAGTTTTTTTCATGTAAGTCTTACTTGTTCATTGTTAGGCTTATTTCTTATTTTCTCTCACTTGTTTTACTATTGTGAATGAAAATTTCCCCCTTTACATTTTCAAATTGTTTAATGTTGGTATAGAGAAAACAACTTTGGAATCCTATTTTCCCAAGTCTTTTTAATATCACATACACTTTAGCTAAATTTAGGTACCTAAACCTATGCTAGGTTTGAGTGATGGGCCAAATTGTGTCCCATGCAAAATTCACATGCTGAAGTCCTAACTCTCAATACCTCAGAATGTGACCAGATTTGGAGGTATGATCTTTAAAGAGGTAAATAAACTAAGTTCATTAGGATGGACCCTAATCCTATGTGTCTGGTGTCCTTATCAAAAGAGGACATCTGGGCGGGCACAGTGACTCGAGCCTGCAATCCCAGCACTTTGGGAGGCTAAGGAGAGAGGATTGCCTGAGCCCACGGGTTTGAGACCAGCCTGGGCAACATGGTGAGACCTTGTCTCTACAATAAATCAAAAAAATTAGCCAGGCATAGTAGCACGCACCTGAAGTTCTGGCTACTTGGAAGGCTGAGGCAGCAGGTCTGAGTCCAGCAGGTCAACTCTGGGGTGGCCATGAGTGTGCCACTGCACTCCAGCCTGAGCAATGGAGTGAGACTCCAACTCAAAAAAAAAAAAAAAATGAGGACATCTGCACACAGGCAAAGAGGGAAGACCAAGTGAAGACATAGGGAAAAGACAGCCATCTAAAAGCCCTGGAGAGAGGACTCAGACGAAACCAATTATTCTAACACCTTAATCTTGGACTTCTAGCCTTTAGAACTGTGACAAAACACATTTTTGTTATTTAAGTCACCAGCCTCTGGCTCTTTGTAATGGTAGCCATAGCAAACAAACACAGGGGTCTGTATTAGGATTGGAGCAGGGGTTACAAGAAGTATAGGGGTTTTCTAAGCTGTTTAATCACAAGGCTTATTATCCTTAAATGAGACACAGGAATTTGATAAATAAAACTATGAAAACTATATTTTTAATGGATTTATTTTGCTTAAAAGCCCATGTGCTTCATCTCCAATGTCGGCCAATTAAAACAAGCATTGTCTTGCAGCTCTAAATCAAATGTAACCTGAAGCCTGGTTTCCTAAGACCTGATTATTTTGTATGTTTAGCTTGTATCTAGTAACCTTAATGGACCCTCTTAGTAGTCCAAATGGTTTTCAGTTGATCTCTAGGGCTTTTAGATAAATGATATTACCTGCACACACAAGCTTTCCTTAATAGCTGTTGCCTGTCTACTCCCTCTACCTCACTCTTACAGTAGCTGTCAGTGTTTATAACTACTGATTCCCAACCCCACGAAGCACACAGTGGCTTGAGGATGGAAAAAACCAAGAGCCCATGCCACCCCTGAATCAGCTGCTTCCTCATGTGGGAGAGAGGAAGCTGAAAACACAGGCACACCTTGCAAAAACAGTATCTAGGGAACCACTATGACACTTGGAAGGGCACAGTATTATCTGAGTGGCTGTGCATTATTACCTTTCTCTGACATGTGAAGAGTGTGGCTCTTTACATTGGCTTCACAAATGGGGAGTTGGAGAGGAAAAGGGAGACTAGCAGAGGAAGAAGTAAAAATCAGGAATGAAAGAGTGAGAGAACTGGGTGTGATTCAGGAGTAGGGGGCAGGCTGCAGTTGTAGACTTAGGCCTATAAAATCATATTTCTTCCCATTTTCTGTAGAAGCACAAGTTGGTACACAATGTATACCTAATGAATGAAAAGCAGCAATAGTGGCAATCCCTTCTGGTTTCCAGAGGTCACAGTGAAATGTCTATGCTTACATTATAATTTCCTTGTTTGTGAGTTATTTTATATGTAGCACTTTCATTATAAATTTTAATTAATGGTGTTTTTTTTTAATGACTACCCAGTCATCATAGAAAAATCTCCTTACTCCTCTGCCCTACTTTTCCCTTCCTTCAAAGTGGTGAATCAGGAATTGGTTAGGTAAGAAAAAAAGTATATATATTATAATGTTCACTTGTATATAATTGTATCTATGCCAACATATTTTTGACACCCTTTCTGCATTCCTTAAGGACATTCAACTTCTCTGATTAGTTTTCATTAACTACAGAAATATAACCAAGAACCAAGATGAATTTTTTTTTTACAAAAATTAGTGCCTCAAGGTTTTAGCAGGAGCTAACTTCAGTGGTTTTAAATATGGGGCTCCCTGAAAATATCATGCCAATAGAAATGCCAGACATTTATGACACTCCCAGCACCACTCGTCAAGAGACATTGTAGGGTAAGACATGGATCTCAGAACCTCAGTCTACTTAAAATCAACAAGGCAAAAGAAATGACCTTCCAGGCTGTAGTATGTTGTAAAGATGCACTGCCTATTCATTAGTTGCAAGAGCCTCTAACTGTCAAGGCAAAGAGGGACAGCTCTAACCTAAAATGTAAAATAGGACACGTGACTTAATAGCTCAGCCTCCCCTTCCTTTGCTCTCATTTACTTACTGGTGTTCCACTTCTTACTTCGACTGTTTCTGTTGCCTATTTGCTCTCTCTTGCTCACTTGCTCTGAAATCTTTTGAAAAGCATCTTCTATCAGTCCTTTATACCTCCATGCCAATTTAAGTCAATGGTTTGGTTGATTTCTATCAGGGCAGTGAAACGCTTGATTGTTGTATGAAGAATTATCAGGCATCAGTGAGCAGGTGGAGGAAGACTCTGGCACCTTGGAGATTCAACCACTGGTGAAGTCCAGAATCCTGAACCATGACTATGCCGTAGTGTTTGTGGGTTAACTTGCTTGTTTCTCCCCATGGAGTTTCAAGCCCACCCTGGGCAGTATAGTACTCTTGGGTAGTGTAGTCTCTGTCTTGTCTTCCTCTTCCTGTGGACTGCTCCAGTCTTCGAATCATAACAAAGATTCTTTACCCAGGGTTTGTGACATCTGAAACATCTGGTCCCTAACAGCATTTAAGAGGTAGCTACCAATCTGTTACTAAGAAGATTCATATATGTCAGTATTGAGCTGTTTCTTTCTGGAAAATTTCACGCATACTTTGACCTACTTTAAAAGACAAGTTGAGATAATGTGATAATGCAAATTACTTTTGTATGTCTTTGATAATTTTTTGAGACATTTTATGGGATAAAATGAATTACTCTTTACGCAGACAGATGGGAACTTCTCAGGACAATACCTTACCGATCCACAGGTTTTGAGACCTTAGTCCAAAATGGAAGCCTATCTATGTCCTTTAAACAGAGATCGTGTTCCTACTTTCAGGGATTACTAAGTGAACCCAGAGCCTAGATACAGCTCTTGGGGGGTTACTGCCTTCATGTGAGCCCACGGTGCCAGAGCAGAGGTAGGACACCAAAACCTAGCAGCAATCCTAATCAAGCCAAACAATTAAACTGTTTAAGGCCTTTACCTGACAAATACTTTGCTATTTTAGTTTAGTTTTCATGCTAGCTAAATTGATGTTAGTTTTAAAAATTCAACATATTCCCTCCAATTTATTAGAATCAATAGGAACTAACAATATTCACAAAGATATTTCAAAATTACACAATTCAAGAGATTTGCAATTTTAAATAACTTGGAATGATGTTAAAAAGCTCTTTTGACTTCTTCCTCCCTATCAGAGAGTAAAAAAAGTTTTAGCTGATATTTATTCACCATACTGAAAAAAATATTAGTTATACATAACTGATCATCAATGATTAAGGCTATGATTTGATGGAAAGAACATTGAGGAACTTCTTAAAGCTCAAAGCAATGTCAAAGTGATTGGTTCATTGAAGGGCGGTGGCAGAGGTAGAATCTCAGATGTGTGATTCTGGGGCGAAATGCTTCAGAAGCAATTGATATTTTTTGGAATGTGTCATAAGGATTGAGGATATGTGATGACGTCTCTTTTATCTCACAGTACTTGCTAGTCATAGGGCCTAGGTTGCCAGGTGAGTATTCTTAACAATATAATTATTTCAGTGTAGACTGAACTATATTTCTGAACTTTAAGCTCCAAATTTTTAAAAAAGGAGCATAAATTAGATAAGTGTGAAATATATGCTTTTGCTGTGTGTGATCACATGCAGATTATAAGTCATTTTAAAATGTATTTTAAAAACACACAGTCATATCAGAAAGCATATTTTACAGTGGTAAAGCAGCAATATAGTTTTTATTTATTACAAATTCTAAAAAAGAATCCAACTTAATAAGTAAAAAGGAACACTGATGATCATTTAAACATTTAAATTTAAAAATCACCTACTAAACAACAACAACAAAATCTTTACATTCACACAAGTTTAATGTCTTTGTCGTTTTTACAGACATAAAATTTCTGTAGGGTTTTAGGCCCTGTCAACAATTTCTGTTAAGTACAATGATAACAAAATAAAGCAACACAATAACACTAGGGCACCCCTAGGGGGCACCAGACACAAGAACCCATCAACTAGGCGTGGGCTAGAGAAACCTACCCTGTGGGCAACAGGGGGCTCTTTACCAACTGGGTCTTGGCCATACGGCTTTGCACAGCATGACTGTTGGTGCACCAGCAGGGACTGCAGCAGGCCAGGCCCTGCAGTTCCAGTTCCAGGAATCAGCCATCCTTTCCATGAGTCATGGAGCTTCCTTGGTCCTTATTCATCTTGATATACTCATGGGACATTCAGAACTGAAATTAAGGACTCTAAACTACCTTGCTTTCATTTGAAGTCTTTCACTTCTTATTCTACCTCATCAGTCTAAGACCTACCCAACAAGAGTTGCAGTTGCTCATACTGTGCAGGCTGCCTAAGCCTGGAACAGCCTGGCTATGATCTCCACGGGGCTGTCACTGGTCGTAGAAGGCTCTTTAAGGCCCAGAGAGCATGGCGGTGGCTTTAGCCATGGTGAATAAAGACTAAGTATAGTGCTCCCAGCAAATAGTGTTACCAATTGGGTTGAGCCGTAACAAAATGCACGTGAAATCAAAAATACTAAACTGTGTACATATAAACAATAATGAATATTACAAAAACCAACAACCAAGCAATAACAGATCAGGCTTCTCAAAATCCAGAAACCAGAAAGCTATTTTAAAGTGTTTAAATATAATTACATAAGGAAAAAAAAAACACCTCAGCTAAACAACAAAGTCAGGCAGTCTTATTTTCACATCTATATGACTAAAAGATGACCTTTGCTGGCCTTATTTACTACATGAACATCAGTACTTTTTCCCTTGGTATTTAAGGACATGTTAGAGAATTTTGTAAAGGGGAAACAGAGAAGGCACTGTTTGGCACCAGCAAAAAGGACAGCTACTTTCACTGTCCCCAGTCATATGAATCATGTGAACTTTAATAACCCATGGTGTACACTCTAAATTCAACCCCTTAAAGTCCTGCAAAAATTGCATTTTTGGTGTTAACTAACAGCCATTTGAGCAGATCAGAAGTCATGAGCAACATCACAGGGGAGGGGAGTCTGAATCTTGCCACAATTTCATCATGTAGTTTGTAATGGTAGAATATGCCCTGACTCAAGAGGAGAGAAGAGAGGGCCCATCTGCTCCCTCTACCATCCTCAGTAGCAGAGGGCTTTGGTCTTTTCTTGTTCTCCCTGCTAAGGATTTAAATAAATTTAGAAAATAATTTGGTAAAAACAGAATCTAATTCAAAGTGTTTTAGTAAAAAAATGTTTTAACAACTACTTGCAAACACCAGGACTCAGAAAATATTTTGGTTAACCTTTAAAATAAAAAATTAGGGCAACCCCTTCAGGTCCCCTCCCACTGTGGGAGCTTTTCTGTCCTCTCAATAAATCCTGCTTTCTCACTTAAAAACATTTTTTTTCTTCCTAAAAATTAAAAGAAAACAGGCTCTTATCTGTTAAAGGAAGATAATTCTGAAACTGGTTATTTTCTATCAATTATGCTTGGTATGAGTTAAGTTCTAAATGCTAGTTTTTCATATATATATCTCAAATGGTATTTTCTTGATATTTATTTCTGGGGAAAATGTGATAAAGATAATCTATATTTTAATATATATCAAACCTCCTAATATAAGTTTTTTTCATAAATAGTTTTTAAACTTGAGCTTGTATAGCTTCCTTCTCAAAGGTAGGGTTTAGCTTTATGTGATTATTTACAAATCATTGTCCTTAAGGTGCTATTTGTGAAAAGTTCTTACTAAGAAGGTTGTTGAGTATACTTCCTAGTGTGAAAAAGAAAAGTAAACTTAAGCTGCTTTACTCAGTCACAATGAAAAGAATGTGTATATGCATTTTTTTTTTTAAATTCCTGGAAAGGACTTTATATATGTTTGACTAATTACTAGTCAAATCTACGCAAAGCATTTTGCAATTCCGAAGAAAGTAAAAACAACATGTTGTTTAAAAGGTTATGAATTCAAATGTAGGAAGAGGGAGGTGGCACTAGAGCTGGTATTACTGGCTTTTACTAATAAACACCTACCAGGACAGATACGTCAGAAAAGGTGCAGCTGAAACAAGTAAACAGGAATACCCGGATGTCCTCTACCTCCATTCCACTTCAGATTATAAAGCACCTGTTGTAATGTACTAGAGTTTAGTGATTTCATATTAGAAACATTATAAATATTTCTTAAAGAATCTACCTACAGGAAATGTACATAGAAATTTGTCTATTTTAAAATAGTTTAAAACCTAAAAATTTTGTATCAGCATATCTAGCAACATAAAACATTAATTTTTCTCCACATCAGCTGGGTTTTTTACCCACATAACAATGTATCCAAAGCCCATCATAAGCCCAACTTACTTATACACTGACACTTGAAACACACACATACAGAGACCTCTATACACTCACACATACATATGTAACTGTGTTTACATACATACAAACACATCCATTTAAGTCTTCACAGAAAAAAAGCATACTTGCTGAAAAAGAATCTTTTCTTAGATAGTGTTTGCAAAGTGTTTCAATGTGGGAAAATAATTTTTAACTAAATTCTGCTTCTAATTGAACACAGTGGGCATAATAGTTTTAGCTGCCTATCACATTCTAAACAAATTTATTGATTTTGTTACAGTAAAATATTTAAATATTCATATATAAAATTGCTCATGTTTCCTGTGTGAAAGGCCCATTCTAGATTATAAGAGGGGTTCTCAGAGTACTGCTACAACAGCAAGGGTTGACGATCATGCCTACAATCCTTAGAAAAATATTTTACCCCTTCCTAGTCCAACTCCTTCTCTCCAGTAAAACATGCAGCTTGAAAGAGAATTCTGGGCTTCATATTTTACTATGTGCACCCTGGAAATTGTGGAATGTCAACATTGAAATCTGTGTCAGGGCAGCTATACCACTAGCAGCCAGAAACCCAGGCTTTCTACCTATTTATTTGACATTTAATCACAATAAACTCTTGGTTATTGAAAACATTCTCAACTTGCTTCTTAATGATATCAATAAAATAATTGATCTCTTGGAAGAACAGTGAGAAAACAAATATTTTCATTGCCTTTGGATAACGCAGGTCAACTAGCACACTCGGTAACGTTCGCCATGGTATCCTGGGAATGTTACCACATGTAAGTGTCTAGCCACTAGCCTCATCTAATGAACTATTTAATTAAGTTGTACAAAAATAATTCATGAAAAGCAAAACACACCATAGATAAATAGTCTACTATAAAAGAACCCTAAAAAGTAAAATATGGTGATTAGAGAAACTTACATATAAACAATTATATACTCATAAAAAAAGGTTGCTATGTTTATATAACTGTTTTTCAATTTAATCAATTTTTTTAGCTTGCAGTTTTAAATAATTGTGTTTTTAACCAAAATATCTGGCTCCCCAACCATTGGTAGGTTATTGTAGAATACTGGAGCTTATATTAATAGGCTTAGTGTGGTCATTTAAAAGCAAATGGAATAAAGGGTGCTAAACAATTTTACAGCGTAGGGGAGAGAAAAACAGCCCTAAATGTTTCCAAAAAAAAACATCAGAGACAAATTAGACCCAAACCCCTTAAAATTAGGCCAAATGCCCTTTAGTATCTGAATAGGCACTTTAATGTTAGAATAGGGAAATTTTTCTCCTTATATCCCTTCATCTTTCCCTCTTTCATGTGTAGTAAAGATAGAATTTGCTGCCATAGCCCCTAATATGTAGGTCAAGACAAAATAAAAATAGAAATAAAAAGGAGTGAACTCTGTGTCTGATGGGGTTAAAAAAAAAAAACTGGACTGTGATTAGCTATTAAGTAATAGAAAAAGTAGGAATCAACCCACCAATTGTGTGATCCGAGATTTTACTGGCTTATTTTAAGTGTCTTTTTAAGAAAGAATGCTTGGTGTCTACTTATCTGAGCATATGTCTCTTTGGCCTTTACACATACGCTCATTAGGGCCACTCACCTGAGCTTTCTGGTCATGCGGACCACCTTTGCCTTTAGTTTAAAGGGTCCCAAGTAGATCACAGTGCCTGTCTCAAGTCCCTGATTGGGTTTACTAGGTACATCATTCACAGCAGGTGAAGTCCTCATATTGTAGAACTACCGCTCTCAAAGAAGACAAGAGTTCAAAGGGGTGCCACCTGGTGACAAGGAATACCACGCTTATCCTGCATAGGCCCACAGAAGCAAACACTCCTACTGGCTGAAATTTTATCAAAACTGTCATACCTCACAGGAAAAAAAAAATCTGCACTAAACTCTCCGTTGGCATTTACGACTTACAGAAAGAAAAGGCTCATGTCTTGTCCCCTCTTCTTACTCCTGACCGGTGACAGACACCATGATGGGTAACTACATTTTTAGCATGTTTGAGATTGACATTAATGAAACATGATGAGGAAATGCAACCATTATTTCCCCAACCACATGGGGCACAAACAAAACACTTTTCTACTCAGTGATTTACCTCTATTTTAGTATGTGCAGTATATGCCACCGATTAATGAACACAGTAACAGAAAAACACCAACTAACTTTTAACAGTCATGTTCCCAACCATGTACATACATACACACACATTTTCCCACAGTTTTGGGGATATTCATCACTGAGGAAAGAGCTCAGGAAGTTTCTCCAGGCACATAATTCACCATCTGAGGAGATGCTGTCCAGATGAGCAAGTATAAATTAGGGTGAACTATATGTATGCAGCAAACTCACGACCACCTAGCACGGTGAAGACATCCTGTCATGGTTTACTCAGTGTAGCATATGTATGTTAAGACGATGACCTCCTTTGCTTCTGCAAGCACTAGCATTCACTTGTCTTTTCATGGAATATGAACGGTAGACTGAGATTTCTTGGGTGATGGTCATTTGCCTGAATGGCATATTTTTCTTCCGTTGCTGCATTAATGTTGTCTGAATAAGCATCTTCGTCATCTTCTTCATGTCTTGGATGACTCTCCAGGCTGTGTCTAATGCCATAAGCAAAGTAAATCAGGAAACCTTTGGGGGAGGAAAAAGAAAAATAAATGTTTCAGGTGTGTCAGAAATGACTGTTTTAATACAAAAATTTTAATCTAAAGCTAACAGATATTTTTTGTTGGTCTTCTCTGTTTGTGCTACCTTACAAACTTGGAGCAAAACACAAGATACCCCACAGACGGTCTCCCTTATAAATGTTTTCCTGGTAGAATGTGCCCCTTTATAGAGTATACTGTTCTCTCAATCCATTTTTCAGAAACGTAGGTACAGAAAATATGTTTTTATATATTTTCAGACAATGTAGATATTTAAAAATTTATATTTATGTTCTCAAAATTCTAATACTATACTTTAAACCAAATGACATGTGGGAGAACATTTCAAGTTATACTCTAAATACAAGTGGTAGATTATCAGATTCATGGCCAGATAATTTAGAAAGTACCCGCTATGTTTACAAGGGGAAATGAATGGGCCCTTCATATCCCACTGCCACCAGGAGAGGTCAAGGAACTGTGTGCAAAGCAACTGTTTATTAAAAGCCATTCTGACTGTGTGGGGACCAGGAGTCAATGTTTTAAGTTTCCTCAAAAAACAATTACACACTTGTAGGTATTTTTGCTGTCTTAGTTCTATTTTACAAATCTAGTTGCAAGTTTTGAGTTGATGTGAAATGACTTTTTCTGGGTCTCGTTTTTCTTAACCCACATGTTGGAGAAAATAGAATGTATGTGGTTCTACAAGGGTACTGGGAGATTGGAATTTTAAGAAAGGTATCTGAAATCATCTAGAAAAGTAAGCACTCAGATGTTTTAAGAATTGGAAAAGGAAGAAAGTGAAAAAAAAAAGTCTGTTTTTCAGGAGGAGAAGAGGATACATTTCTCTCATCATAGCACACAAAACAGGGAGTCCAAGTTCAGAAAGCTAAAACACTGAAAGACCCACCAAGTGCCATCCAAATGCTAAATCTGATCCAAGTGTCTGCACTCAACTGGACCATCAGGTAAATGTTCACCAGGATGCTGAATGCTGGCAAAAATGGTAAGAATGGAACCTAAGGCAAAAAACAATCTTTTTGAATACAGTCATATTTTGAAAGCACATTTCCCAAATTATTTCAACATGGTGGCAAGTTATTTGACATATATATTTTCACACTTTATCAGTGATATAAATGCTTACAAAAAAGGATCACTTGAATAAAAACCACACTTCTGGAGACCACTAAAAGGAGAATTACATTTTAGTGATACCCTGAAGCTCAAGGCAACAGGGGATTTATCAGACTCATTAACACTTACATCATTATCAAGATAACATTGGTTTTAGGGTTTAGTTTACATTGGGCTTATTAGTTTTTTCAGATATCAATGTGGCACACCTCTGGAATTCTGGATACACATGGAATCCAGGGAGGATATTGCCAGGAAAACCTCTTTAAGCTGAAACCTGCTCTTAGTTCAAATGGAACAGGATAATTTCACTTGCAGGGGGAGGGCTTTTAGTGGACACAAATCCTCATGAAAGGGCTTTGAATTTCTAAAAAATAAAATTTTCTCATTATTTTTCTGATATGATAGATGTCTTAATAAGAAATGTGTTTACTATTGCACATTGTCTTGCTGTATCTGCTCATGTGCCATAATAATATTGTGATAGCTTCATATTCAAATTTTTGAAAAAGGCAATGAGATAGCCAATGAAGGGAGAATACTGTGACCAAAAGAACCACATCAAAGGATTCCAACACTCTCATCTATTGGCTAACTTTGTTAGAAGCGTTTTTTTTTTTTAAGGAACAACTCACAAAACTCACATACCGGGGAAGTGTACATAATATTTCGGTTCTCTAATCCTCCCTACACATACCATAAAGGCTACTTTTTGCTGATTCTGGGGCTGCCTCCAAATGGTGAGAACGATGGCAATGCAGAGAATGAGAAACAGCACGAGGAGAGCAAGGCTCCAGGCCTCCAGCCGGGCAATGGCATCAACGCCATAGGTGGTCAAGATACTCAGGCCCAGCACGAGAAAGGCTGCAAGGGTGAGATGTGGACAACACAAAGTCAGATCGCTCAGTTCAAACAGTATTCTGCTAAAATATCAGGTGCTTTACATATCTCCTTGGCCAAATACAAAGATTCAGCACTTTGTCCTCCTTTTCTTTGTGGAAAGAGATGGCTGACTTCACCAGTTTAAAAAACACTGCTCGTTTACTCATTATTCTCTCCTTCTCCGAAGTCAGCCTTCCCTCTTGGTGTCACTGTCTTGCTGTACCTGCTCATGTGCCATTTGGGTCCATATTTACTACCACCAGACTGGGGTGTTGTCAGGGGTGGATATTTCCCTTTTTCTAATGGGAAGTGGCAAGTCTATCTGCTGTAAACACAGATTGTGAATGTAAACAAATAAGATCATATGATCTGCATCTTTCCTCCCTATTCCTGAGAAGGGCATCACCACCCACCCACCCATCTCTGACCATCAAGTCTGCATGAGGGGCCCCTCCTATTTGCTCCGAGAAACCTATAGTTCCCTAGCTTGCTGTTTTGCTATTTTAGAAAACAGGTGGAAAACTTTGGGTTAATGTTATCACCCTATGCTGTAAACCCATCGTGGACTATAAACTCTCATCCTTTACAACCATCCTGTACTATAAATCCAGTGGGAGCAAGGACATCCCATGTGCCCAGCACACAGATGGTGCTCAATGAATGTCACTGAAAATATAAATGATTACAGAACTGTGGGTGAACAAATGAGGATTTTCTCTATTGCCTCCCAGTCCCATCGGGTTCCAGTTGGGTGACTGGCAGGTGTACTTGCCTGATGCTTTCAGCTAACAAAACGTGCCAGCTTGTACTTCGGCCATTCTCACCCTAGGGAATTTCTTTCTTTCTTCCTCAATAATCAAGACATGATACATTTATCCTGCCATAAGATGATCTCTAATACTGGCTAGTAAGATGATCTCTACTACTGGCAACTCTCAGGTGGAAATTTCAGGGCTCAGGTAGGCTGCTAACATAGTCTAGAGTGATGTGAAGCCCTCTGTCCTTTTTCACACAGCACCAGCTCCACCTATACACATATTCTGGATCTTTCCAATGTTGCAGGGAAGAATACCTACCCAGGAATCCCACCAGGAAGCTCACGAGAGATGCCGACTGTTGTGTAGGCAGAAGGGAGGGGCAGAAGATGGTTCGCACGCTGAAGCCCTGTCCTTGCAGCATGGTGACCTGGGACTCGCTTTTTGAGGCTGCGTTGGCACATGATCCCAGACCTTCTTTCTCAGGAGAATATTTGGGTTGCTCATATGATAAGCCGGGCTGGTACCTATCCCCAAATAAATATCTGTGTCTTTATTTTCAAACAGACACTTGACCCAGATGAAACCAACACCTAACACTCTAAGACATCTTACAGAGTCCCAGCGTGTGCAATACTTATGACTCCAGCCCCAGGGCAGCTGAGCAGGGTTACAAACCTTTTCAATGAAACAGCTGCAGCAAAATATCTGAACTTCCTCTGGTACCCATTTATTTTTTGATTTTTTTTTTTTTTGGTAGAAATGAGGTTTCACTATGTTGGCCAGGCTGGTCTCAAACTCCTGGCTTCAAGCAATCCTCCCAAAGTGCTGGGATTACAGGCATGAATCACCACACCCAGCCAAGAAAGTTATATACCAAACGCAGAAGAAAGTTAAATTTTAAAGTGAGGTAACTGTGACAATAGGATGATTATTCTGAAATTATTATTTATGCCTAAGGAAATGTAGTTGATAGAGATAGCACAGAAACTCTGGTGAAATAACAGCTATAGAATAACATAGTCACCGGGCTCGGTGGCTCAGCCTGTAATCCCACGCCTTTGGGAGGCTGAGGTGAGTGGATTGCCTGAGCCTGCGGGTTCGAGACCCGCCTGGGCAACTTGGCGAGACCTCATCTCTACAATAAATCAAAAAATCAGCCGGGAGTGGTAGCACATGCTTGTAATTCCGGCTACTCGGAAGGCTGAGGTGGAAGGATCGCCGGAGCCCAGCAGGTCAAGGCTGCGGTGGCCGGGAGCGGCCACTGCACTCCAGTCTGGGCGACAGAGTGAGACTCCAACTCAAAAAAAAGAATAACGTAGTCTTCAGTTTGGTATTCAAAAGCCTCATCACAATCTGTCTCTGGCCTTGACTCATCTAGTCTAACACATACAAGCTCATCCCACCACTCTGTCACCTACCCATTCCATGCAAGCCACTTTCCTTATTATTTTATCCTCTTCCTTTAGAGTTTGTGTCAAGACATCACCCAGCTTTGCCTCCTAGTATCTGCCCCAGACCCCCCAGTGCGACTTCTTTTCCCTCTGAGCAGCCTTTACTTATTTTTGAAAGAAACATTTTTCCTCCATGTAAAGAAATATGCTTACTGAGGAAAAAAACACAAAAATAAACAGAAAAACATTAAAGCCACCCATAATACCACCACTCAGCATTAATCATGATTAGCATTTTGGTATCATCTAGGTGTGTGTGTGTGTGTGTGTGTGTGTGTGTGTGTGTATGCATATACGATTTCTTCATGTAAATTTATATAGTAAATAACTTCAGATGCTATAAATGCTGTAGCTTTGTAGCCTGAAACCAGTATATTTTTCCATATAATTAAATTTTTTTTTTTTTTTTTTTTTTTTTTTTTTGAGTTGGAGTCTCACTCTGTTGCCCAGACTGGAGTGCAGTGGCCGCTCCCGGCCACCGCAGCCTCGACCTGCTGGGCTCTGGCGATCCTTCCACCTCAGCCTTCCAAGTAGCCGGAATTACAGGCATGTGCTACCATGCCCGGCTATAATTAAATATTTTATTTGCTGCAGAAGAGCCCACTGAGTAAACGTATCCTCATGTATTTAAATATTCTTCTGTAGATCGGTATTCAGGTTAGTTACATTTTTTTCACTATTGTAAATCACCGGTTCCACAAACATCCTTTACATACATGTGTGTGTGTTCTGATTAAATCTTTAGCATAAAATCTTAGTAGCTGAATTACAGGAACAAGAAGTATAATACTTTTAAGGGTCTTTATACATTGTGACAAATTGCCTTTTATGCAGATGGGGTCACCTTATCATTAATGATCAAATGGTATTTGCTACTTTGCTAAGGACCAAGTATGCTGCTTCTACTCTCCATTGATGTTTTCATGAACATGGTGCTCACCTTGGTGAGACCATTAGCTCCCCAAAAGCCAGGACAGTGAAAGCTCATCTTCTTACTCCATAAGTCCCACATGGCATATCCTGCAGAACCACGTGGCCACTCACCTGAGGATGAGAACACAGGCTGCGACCAGAGAGTAGGCCATGAGAGTGCCAATGGACATCATGTCCACCAGTGCCTTCAGGTCAAACAGAAAGGCCATCACAGCTATGCAGAAAAGAAGAAGAAGGTGAAGCGAACGGCCCAGGATGAAATTGCATATAGTTAGTAACTTTCAAGTCAGGGATGACTGATTGCCACTTTGTTTTAGTACCAATAATAAGTCAAGCAGAGTATGAAAATATCTCTCTCACAGTTAATAAGAGGTTCTTTAGGTCATATAGACTGCGAATAAGACTTCAAAAACCCTCAGCAGCCTAGCAAGTATAAAACAACTTCTACTCTGATTACCTAAAAAATATTTGGCCTGACAAAGAGTGAAACTATTGTATGACAGAACTTTGTCCTTTGATGTTTCAGAAGAAAAACACTACTAGGAAACACAGGCTAGCTCCTTTTTTAAAACCATAAAAAAATATTTCAACAGAGCTTTCATTATAGAGGTTATGTAATCATTTTAATTTTCATATGAATTATTTTCAATCATATACAACATAAAGTTATTTTAATAATTTTGACAAAATAAAATACTTTTAAATTAAATTATGTTCCTGATACAGGCTCAATTCTACTATGATTAAAGCCTCACATTCCAGGTAGTCTGTCTAGATCTGAAAGATCAGTTTATGGTCCTGCACCTCAAATGTCAATAATGTTAAGAAGCAAAATATACTTTAAAATAGTTAAATAGAAGGACCAGGTCTGATGGCTCCCACCTATAATCCCAGCCTTTTGGGAGGTGGAGGTGAGCGGACTGCCTGAGCCCAGGGGTTGAGACCAGCCCGAGGCAACTTGTTGAGACCTCATCTCTTCAATTAAAAAAATAAAAATTGCCAGGAGTTGTGGTGTGTGCTCGTGGTTCCAGCTACTTGGAAGGCTAAAGTAGAAGGATCATCTTAGCCCAGTAGGTTGAAGCTGTGTTGTCTGTGAGCGTGCCACTGCACTCTAGCTTGGGCAACAGACTGAGCTCTGACTAAAACAAAACAAAACAAAAAAACAAAAAAAAAACAAACCCGGAATAGTTTAACTTGTACTTGGCCAGGTTTTCTCCATTGAAACATCAAAAAGTGATAATACTAACTTAAGTTTACCAGGTTTCCTTATCACAGTAAGCAGAAAACACCACATTCCATTTATATGGCATTCCAGATCTCTTCACAAGCTTTAGATCTCTATAATCTCATTTTATCTTCAAGCCAAGAAGCCTTGAGACAGGGGAAATGAGGTTCAGCCATATAAAAAACAGCTGTTATTTGACTATTTTTGCCAAAACCCAGCAATTTCACATGACTTGACCTAATAAGACTACCCCCACCTTATAGACAGGCTAAAACTTACAAGGCTACAACTACTAGGTATAGGCAGAGTTCTACTCAAACCAACAGCCCCCATGTTCCCTCTGTAACATCACAGAGTTCTTTAAATACACTGCTTGTCTCACTTTGAAAACTCTTTATTGCTTGCATACTTACTAATTAGACTAAAATTTCAGTATGCTTCGTAGGAATCACAGAGAGTCAAATAAAGTAGCTAAGAGAAGAAAATATCTAATTATCCATACAAGCGCTCTGATCTAAGTTAAAAACAAGCAAAGTAAGGCGTGGGAGTATAAAAATAACAAAAATATAATATTGGAGAGCATTTTGCAAAAGCAATCTACTATAATTATCTTCTTTTAATTATTACTTTTAATATTTTCTTATGCTGACAAATTAAATTCTTCCTGAATGAAGAAGGATACACTTTTTAAAATTTTGAGTACGAAGTAGAATATTATTGAGCAAGTGTTTTACTGAAAAAAAATACATTATTTTGTGGATAAAATGTGTGATTTCTGTAAAGAAATATTTATAAGTTACCTTTAATATAACACACTGTTTAATAATTAAATGGGCTTGAGATCACCTAGTGCAACTTTCTTATTATAAGGGCAGAAATATAAGCCTGAGAAAGTAAGTGACTTGACCTTCCTACTTATGCCTAATAAAGTGTCAGGTTTATTAGAAAATGTTTAAAAGTGAAACCATTTAGTGAAACATTCTCTGACCCTGAAAAAATTCTATTTTATATATATGAAGCATTAGTTTTCTCTAACCTAATTTCCCAACAATTCAGAGCTTCAACAAAATTGGCATTTTGGCTTGAATTTCTACTGCCATGATTGTATATTGTTTTATCTGTAAAGCTTACTAAAGTCTTTCTTTTGCTTCCCAGAAATAGTACTTTAAGGCCATCTCCCGATCTTTAGAATCTCTGAAAATTTCTGCATGGAGTGAGAATCTGGCCAAGGGCATTTTATATGGATATTAAGACATGCCAAAAAGCAGGCAATCTGGAATTTCTGAACATAATTTAAGTACCAAAACTGTTGGAAAGAAAAATAGATTTTTTAATGGGGTTTGAGAGACTACGAAGAGGGGACTCCCAAAAAAACAGAATTATTTTTTGAAGGGTGGGCCCCTTAAAGTACAGGCTTCTCTTATTACGTATGTGTTCTAGGAGCCCATCAGCATCAGTGTACCAGCTAGTGTTGTCGTGAGAAGCTATGTTCAGCTTCAGTTCATTTTTTTAGAGATTCTTTCAATGTGTTTTCCCATTTCATAATGGGTGATTTATGAATGCACCTGCCCACACCATGCTGAGTGTTCAGTTTTTCACCAAAAATGGCTTGACCCCCATGCCCCACCCTTCCCTATTCACCCAATCTCACCCTGAGAGACTTAGTTTTGGCTCTCTGGATGAAAAAAAGTCCTCAAAGGGAAATATTTTGCTGATGTGGAAGAGATAAAACAAAAAATGGCAGAAGCACTAAAAGGCATCAAAATTGATGAATTCAAAAACTGTTTTGAGCAGTAGAAAAAGTGTCTCAATAGGTATATTGTATCAAACAAAGAGTGCTTTGAAGGTGACTGAAGTTTAAACATGTAGGAATACATACACACTTTTTTATAAATAAATTCTGGCTTTTTTCAGGGGGTCCCTCCTCAGTATATGTGTTAATAACTCTTAGAGGACTGTGCTGGCCCAGAAAGCAGGGATGCTCACCACACTGAGTGCTATGATTACAAGGCCAAGTATAAATTATCCTGGACATTTCTTATTTTTAGTGGGTAAACTTAAGCATTTCAAAATTCCTATAGTCCTTTTAGTGCTATTCAACATATCTCCTGAGCAAAAAAAGAAAATATTGAATCACTACTTTAAAATTAATATTTCAAAAATTAAGTAATAATTTCTTTAATTAACATTTAATGGATCAATAATAGAAGTGTGCACGCTCCTTCATCAGAAAAGCAATAGATGATATTTAGTAAAGAATCACTATAACCCTTTGCACATTTGTTAGAAGCCCAATAGTTTAAAATAAAATATTAAAATCCCGAAGTGTCAATTAAGAATGAACTCCAACATACCACCACCACCACAATTTTCAGATGTTAATCCCAATGCTCATATACTAATTTATCAGTAATTTTTTTCTGAACTTACATGCACAGCATGCAGACCCTCTTTATAAGTCCATGCATGCGAATTAAATGTTCCAGTCCAATGCTGAAGAAGCCTAAGTTTGTAAAGCTTACCAGAAATGACCCCTGCAGTCAACGTGGCAGCAACTGGTGACTGCCTCTTACTCACTCTGGCAAGAAATCTAAACAGTAAGCCATCCCGGGCCATGGCAAACAGAATTCGGGGTAAGGGAAACATAGAGCCCAGAAGACTAGAACAGAAAAATTCATAATCCACATGTGAGTTATTTTAAGTATTATTCTAGGAAGACAGACACAGGTAAAGACTGGACACACTAAACTGCAGAAACAAAAAATTCACAATAGGAAACATTCACAGAAAAGTTACCAAACTTCATATAAGTAAAAACAGAACACCACCTCATTTTCTATTTTTTTTTCCAGAGTTCTTGAAAGAGAGCCCCCTTTTCTTAATGAAAGTCAATTCTCTCTCACCTGCCACCGCACCCGATGATAAAGTAGCAATTACCGGTGTCTTCGTTTTGGAATTGATTTGAGCTAGACATTTGAAAAGCAACCCATCCTCCGCCATAGCATAGATTACACGAGGCATTGGGAAAATGGATCCAAGAAGACTGAATAAAAAGCAAACACATGCAGTATGGCAAACACATTCATGCACGATTACACCCCAAAACCGAAGTAAAATTGTACAAAATTCAGCATAATAGTAGTGATTATGAACATATTTTTTAATATTAGTAATTATTTTATATTATTTTTTAAATGCATTGTGATTGGGCATTTACAAATATTTGCTAATATTTACCATTGTACTGCCCATTATTGTTGCAGATATATATCCAGCAAAATTATTGAACTAAAAACAATAGTCAAGTAATTTTTATGTGCCCACAATTATTACTGAATTAAAACTAAGTAATTAATAAAACTTTGCAAGCTAACCAAAGCAATATCATCAAGAAATTTTTAGCAGTAGTAACTCAGAAAATAAAATTCTTAAATTGTTATGTAATTAAAGAAGAAATTAAGTAATTGTATTTCATAACAACAATCACCTCATTTACTTAATTACTTAATAAGTATATATTTTTTGTATTTATTTTACCAATATTGTTCTCATATGGCCAGATCTTTGACCAAATAGGTATAATTCCCAGAATTGTAAGATAATAAAAGTAGAGAAAGGAAAAAAAAATCAACCTACTGTAAATTTAGTACATAATTGGACTAAAAGTTAGTAACAATGAAGTTTAGTAAGATAATTTTTGCTTAAGATGTTTTGAATTACGTGTGTTTACTGGCTGTCCCATTCCATACATTAATTGTAAAAAATAATCATTTAAGGGAAAACAAGTAATATATTTTATTTAAAAATCCATTTTCTTTATCTTTTAGTAAAGCTGGGTTAAGTTTGACCAAGATTAATTTTTGTCCACTCTTTTGTAAGGTCACAGTGGCGTGGTATCTTCACAGTTCAGACTTTTAAAATTAAGTTGCTCAAAATAAACATCAACACTAGCAGATGGCCAAGAAATCAACAAGGTCTAATTGCTACTTAACATTATCTTGACTAGAACATAAAAGGGATTTTGAGGGGAAAAAAAATAAAGCTAGGTTGATGGATTATATTAACAGATTTCTTTCTCTAATTTCAGACTTTTAGAAATTATTTTTGATTTAAAAAATTAATGATCATACAAAAAAATATTAATTTTCTCTTTGTAAGAATATCCTACTGTATGGCATGGTACAAAACTAGAATAAAATATCTTACTATGAGTAAAATATGAGTAGCTTAGAAAACTTGAGAAATGAGTTCTAAAGTAATAAAAGAAGCAGCTACTAAAAATATGAGCACAAGATTTAACTATCCTTTCCTTTCACATAGTTAGTGTGTAAATTTCCATTAATTTAAGAATGATAATTTCTATGTCTAGACCAAAGATTGGTGCTAAGAGGAAAATGTCGTAGTGTTTTACAAAAAAAAGTGCATATACATATTTTTAAATGGCATATCATACAGCTTCCACTCACATACAGACTCAGTCTCACTTTAACAGCAGAAAATGCGGTCTGCACATACACTCTCATGTCTGTCACACTGAAAGTCACACCAAAGCCAGCAGAGAAACATACTAGGGCAAGCATCCTAAAAGTTTTTTTGTTTTGTTTTTTTTTGAGGTGGAGTCTCACTCTGTCGCCCAGAGTGCAGTGGCCGCTCCCGGCCACTGCAGCCTCGACCTGCTGGGCTCCGGCGATCCTTCCGCCTCAGCCTTCCGAGTAGCTGGAATTACAGGCATGCGCTACCACACCCAGCTGATTTTTTTTTATTTATTGCAGAGATGAGGTCTCGCTGCCCAGGCGGGTCTCAAACCCACAGGCTCAGGCAATCCACTCACCTCAGCCTCCCAAAGGCGCGGGATTACAGGCTGAGCCACCAAGCCCGGCTCTAAAAGTTTTATAATACATACACATATGAATATGTGTGACAGATATATTTCTATGTGTGTGGGGACCAACACCGTATGTATTTCTTCTGAAGCTTGAACCACCCTTGTCTTGAAAAACTAACTTAGCTAACAGAGAGGGAGTTAAGATTGATTGCTTAAGATTTTTTATCTGGCAATTCTGGGCAAGTTATACTGTGAATACATAATTGTACAATATGCTCCTTATATGAGGATTTTTAAAAACATACAAAAGCAAAGTTTTGGGCGCTGACCTCACTTTGCAGGGACCCAAACAGCCCCAGCCCAAAGGCAATGCAATGTACCTTGTTGACAAAGCGCAGAGAGAGCCTGCAGCAACAACATACTTGGCAGGGCCCCATCCAACATATTCAAATGCTACAGGAAGGGGGCTTTTCTCATCAAGGAGGTAGTATGGCATCATAAGTGTTAAAGCTGCAGAGACCCCAAAATAGGCCATAAAACAAACAAGCAAAGAAGTCACAATTCCAATTGGAATAGCTTTCTGGGGGTTCCGGACTTCCTCACCTAAAAAAATATAAGCAAAAGATTTGCACATTTAATAAAACATTAATGGGCAAAGAACTTAATTTATACAAAACTATTCCTGTTCTCCATGGCAATTCTACTCTGCTTTTGTCCCTTCTGTTTTCTTAGCTTGGTCCATCTGTTTAACAGAAAATTTCCTCTATTCTTGAAGGTACTTTGCTGTTGTATGAAAGTCCAATTCCCACTGGGAGAAGAGAAGGAGGAATATGATTTATCCACTGAAGTTAAATGGCTGCTTGGCATTCTGTAGGTCCTTGGATATGAAGACTTCAGATGAACTTATTTTATCTATTTCTATGAAGCTCTAGTTTAAACTTTAAAAACAGTATACTTTGCACCCTTCTAATAAGATTTAGCATTTGAAGTGCCCAAAATATGGTCAATTATAAGGTAATGCAATTTATAAACCCAGAAGAATCATTTAGACAGTGATTCTGGCATAACTACTTTGATGTAAAGGATAAAGAGGAAAGAATTGGCCCAATATATTCTGTTTGGCTAAAGAAGAGACATTTTAAGAATATCATCATTTATAGCTCGTGACAACACTGCCAGGTAGAACGTTACAGACAGTAATTATACTTACATTTATAAACCACTAAACAGTTTGCAAGGTATTTTTCGTATGTTTTATGTTAGGTAATCTTCATAATTACCTGAAGAGTAGGTACTGCTCTACCAAATCTACCAATGTGGAAACCAAGACTCAGTTTCACTGTTTCTTTTTTGTCATATACAGCAGATCTCACTGCTGGATCCGGAACTAGAACCCTTCTTACTCCAAATCCCACTCTCTTCCCTTGATTCTGCTGCCACACATGGGTACTCATGTGGTACAAAGAACACCTTTTCCTTCTACACAGAGGCAAGACACTGCCCTTACCAGTTGTTGCAATGCAGTCAAATCCCACAAAGGCATAAAAGCAAGTTGCAGCACCAGCCAAAGTCCCTGCAAAGCCATATGGCATAAAGCCACCAGCCCCATAGATACTTGTTCCATTTTCAGAAGGCGGCTCTCTAAGGAAGAGAAAAAACATATTGGAAAGTCATTTTCATAGACAATTGACCCTTCTGGCAATTTGTTTCACACTATATCCTTAGAAGACTTTTGTGTTTATCAGCTCTTTGAAGCCGACATATATAAACGACACCTAGAGAATGTGGAGGAGTCCCTAACAATGGCATCTAACAATGACCCTCTTTGTCACCAATATCCAGTTAGAGGCTGGCTGACAGCATGTACAGAAGGTCCAGAAGCACTCTGGCTGGATCCCATACCAGGCTGGATTTTGAGATCATTTGGGCCATGCTCTGAGATAAAGACAAGAAATTTCTTCTTCTCATGAGGAAGGCAGACTGCATCTAAAATTTCGAAGACATTTGAAAACTGCACACAAAATTCCCTAGGCTTGATTAATAATAATGAAGATGTACCTTTTATTATATGTTAAAAACTGTATAAAATCAAAAGATACTAATTTTTCTCCTCATCAGAATAACTATAAACAACGTATATCAAAAAAACAGAGAGATGTATCTCACTCCAATGTGACAGACATTTTTGAAGTCTTATTTCTGTTTATGCAATTAACAACATTCTACAAAAAACAAGGGCTGAAAATTACTAAAAGGTTGAAAGAATACAATGAAATTGTATGGTGGTCCCAAAGGAAGAACTAAAGAATGCAAGACTCAAAAACACTCATTATTATTTAGCAGTGACAAACCACTAGGGGGAACAGATCAAGTTCTTCCAACACTTAGAATCTTCCCTTGATCCTCCCCTAAACCAGAGCAGATTGAAGTTGGCAATGAATAGATGCTCAAAGAGAGCACACCTATGCCTCTATGTTTGGAGAGGAGCCTTGAAATAGAACAGTCCCTCAGAAGGGTCTCAAAAGTCAAAAGTTTGAGAACCAATACTGTGTAGGAAAGCTCACATATGCTCTCCTCTTAAAATGTAACATTAAAAAAGGGGGGCATCCCAAATAATTTACCTGGCACTTGCTGATATATTTTTGAGAAACTCTTCACTAATCTTCCAGTTTGCCACATTTCCTTTCACAAACCCAGCAACCATAACGAAGAGAAGGACCAGGATATTAATAGCTGTGAAGATTTTATTCACCCAAGCAGACTCTTTTACTCCAAAAGATAAAAGACCTATGGGGAAAGGAAGGGCATTTTATTTTTTTTACCTAAGCTTTAGGAAAGGTGATGGCATTATGAGGCAAATACAGGGCCTTAGGATGTTATTTCACCAGCATTCATGCATTTAGCTCCCATCCATCCACATCTAGTGCTAGTTCTTTCTTACTAGTCAACAAAACATAAAACAATGATTCTGAATGCAACCGGCTCGATTACAGAAGGCAGTTCGTGCTCACAGCCAGAAGACACCCACAACATAAATCTAGTAACTGTGGCTGTTATTCCCAACGATAGGGAGATATAAAGTAACACTTATAACATGCTGCTCTAAAAAGCCATTTCAAAGTTAATGGTTGTGACTTTTTTAAAAAGTAGAAGCTCAAGCATATGTCTGCCACATATTTACTGAATACATAAACAAAAACAATTTTCAATTGTTGTGCCCAAAAGGTACTTTGTTCAATGTATTCTCATTTTAATAGCTTTATTTTACATTCTGATCATAAAAGTAATCTGTTTCCTATTCAACTAATTTGAAGATTTAAAAAACATGAAGATAAAGATCACCTGTGGTCTCCTTTTAGAAATGCACACACACAGCCGGGCTTGGTGGCTCAGCCTATAATCCCACGCCTTTGGGAGGCTGAGGTGAGTGGATTGCCTGAGCCCGCGGGTTCGAGACCTGCCTGGGCAGTGAGACCTCATCTCTACGATAAATCAAAAAATCAGCCGGGCATGGTAGCGTGCTCCTGTAATTCCGGCTACTCAGAAGGCTGAGGTGGAAGGATCGCCAGAGCCCAGTGGGTCGAGGCTGCGGTGGCCGGGAGCGGCCATTGCACTCCAGTCTGGGTGACGGAGTGAAACTCCAACTCAAAAAAAAAAAAAAAAGAAATGCACACATGCAAATACACACACTTTAATGCCAGCAAATATATAACCTCATTTTTAACAGTTGCGTAATCTTCTATTATATTGAGGTACTGCAGTTTAATCCCTTAATTTATAGACAATTAAATCACTTAGTTTGTTACAATTATAAACAACACTGATATAATCAATCTTTTAGAATATCTTTCTACACTTTTTAATTATTTCTTTACAATAATTTTCTGCAAGGTAATACTGTACAAAAGGTATACACTATTGTATAAGGCTTCAGGTTCATATTGTCAAAATATTGGAAAGTTTGGTACTCAGATGGCAGCTAGTGACTGGCCCAATTTAAATTGCCCATTTTTTTCTATTTAGGCATTTTGTTCATATTGATTTATAAGATTTATATATTAAGGTTATAAGATCTCTGGCTGTCATGTATTGCATATATTTTTCCCAGTGTATCATTTGCATTTAATCTTAGTGTTGATGACATATATAGGCAGGAAAGTGATTAAAATAATCTATACATTTTTCCTTTTTAGTTTCTACCTTTGAAAAGATTCTCCCTTAAACATTAACCCAAAACATTCACCGTTGTTTATTTCCAGTATTTTATGATGATATTTATCATATTTATGTCTTTAATCCACCTGGTATAAGATTTGAATTATGGACTTAAGAAAGTTTATCTTTTACCACTGGGGAAATGATTACTATGAAAGGATTACGCCACAGATTTACTTGCTTCTCCCCCAAAGCTATTCCATCCAACACCAAATAAGCAAAACTCTCCAAGGAGACATGAAAGAAGTTGAATTTCATTCTTCTACCTGTACAATTCCCAGACTCATATATAATATAACTATATTAATGATATAAAAAGAAAGCAATCTGTATGGTCGGTCAGTATAGTTCCTGATGCTGTAAATTAGGTTAGGAACCATCGCCATCCACCCTGGAGATAATCGAAGCCACCGTCATAGTTTACATGTGCCCCAGTATGCATTCTGTACTCTGAGGTCTCATCTTTCACCAACGGTTTAGAGACCAATGACTATCTCATCTAAATACTGCATACACTTCCTGTGTATCTTTAGTAAAACCATAGTTTCAGATGACAGGTGACAAGACATTTGGTATTATAATAGGAACAAGGATTTAAAATAGAAAGTCTTGATCTTCAAAGACTTTAAGAACAAAATTCTAAATGTAAGCTCAGGCTCTATTTAAAGGAAAAATATGATAGTGAATGAACATAGACAAATACTGCCTAAGCCTTGCCGTGGAATTTAACAATTCTGTGTCACAGCTATGATCACTTCATTTAGAGATTAAAGCTGAATATTTTACGTTCACTAAAACCATCCCTAAATAAAATACGACATAACTAAGCTAATGTTAGCTAGGCTGCTTAGAAACCAAAACAGACAAACAAATGTCTATCATTTGTCAAAAAGCAATTTATATAATTTTTCTTGACATTAGAAGCAAAATAAAAAATTACGTTAGGCCTATCCATTTTGTTCATGACCTTATCCCTTTGTAGAATGTTTAATTAATGACTAACTTTTTAAAGGGTGGAGCTAATTTTGAAATTATGTAATTTTAAAAGTAAGCATTTCATAATGGAATGATATTTCTGTCTCACCCTTCTAACCAAGGGAGAAAACAGAGTTAAGGTTGGACAGGAAAGCAAGGAGGAGATTACCTGGTGTAAAGCAAGTAGGAAGTGGGAACAAACTGATTTCACTCTTAGGGCAATCCTTAATGGGTTTAAGCACATGGATCGCACAGTCCACACATGGACTGCAGCTAAGACTGACAATCAAAATGGAAAATGTTCAAATAATTAAAACAAATATAAGGAGATAGCAGGGATTAGCTATGCCTGCAAAATAAAACTGGCTGCCACCTGAGTACCAAACAAGAAGGCTGTTTGAGGCAGACACTGGAACCCTCACTTTATGGATGAGAAAACTGAGTGATGAAAAGATTACATAAATCAATGAATATTCTAAAGGGAGTAAGTGCCCCAGAGGGACTGAAACCTGGTTATTCTGACTGATTCCTGTGCCTTCCTATACCAATATGCTACAATATTGATGAATTGCCAACATCAAAAAATGACAGATGATTTACAATGTCTATACAATGTCAACATAAAAAAATGACAGGTGATTTGAATATGCTTCCTTTTCAACCAGATGCCTACATTATATATGATGAAATAATAACAGAAAAACAGAATTTCTTTTAGAAACTGTATGCTTGCAAATATCCTTATTCATATCTAACACGATCTAACAATGCCAAAAAATTATACATTCTTCCTTATTGAAACTTCATTTCCATTCCTTCAAACCTGCAGTTAGTATTATAAAATCAATATCCTCATCCTATTATTTAGTGCATGCCAGGTGCCAGTTACTTAGAAGTGTTTATACCATTCCAATGCAATTTTGACTTATTTTTGAAACGTAAGAGAAAATGTTAGACTCCAGTCAGTTTCAGATGTCCAACAGGAACCTAAATGCATAAATATGCTTACCTAGTTGTTAGAACTCAGATCTCAAATTCAAAAGAAATCTATTTCCCTGGGACTATTAATTTGGCTCATGATAGGGAGAAGCATAATTGGTATTCTTACCTGCTAGAAGTAATATAAGGCACACAGCAAAAAAGTCTGGATACTCTGCAAGGCCGGTATAATTCATTTTGAAGTATGTCTTCAAAAACTGACCAATCTGTTTGCTAAGAAGTTCATCAAAGGTGCCACTCCACGCTCTTGCAACACTTGATGTACCTTCCCAAAACACAGAATGGTCAGCAACTACAAGGTCACTGATAGCAAGATAACATAATAACATCATTTGCTACTTCTATTCTAGAATGAACATGAATTAGTTTACCAGGTTGAAAATTTTAAACACAAGATAATTTTATAACTATTTTAACATCATTAGAACTATATATGCCGGGTTTGGTGGCCCAGCCTGTAATCCCGCGCTTTTGGAGGCTGAGGTGAGTGGATTGCCTGAGCCCGCGGGTTCGAGACCCGCCTGGGCAGCAAGACCTCATCTCTACAATAAATCAAAAAATCAGCCGGGCATGGTAGCGCATGCCTGTAATTCTGGCTACTTGGAAGGCTGAGGCGGAAGGATCGCCGGAGCCCAGCAAGTCGAGGCTACAGTGGCCAGGAGCGGCCACTGCACTCTAGTCTGGGCAACAGGGTGAGATTCCAACTCAAAAAAAAAAAAAACAACTATATATTATATAATAATGACATATTATAATTGAAACTTTTTTTCTGAGTTGGAGTTTCACTGTCACCCAGGCTGGATTGCAATGGCACACTCACTCTACCAGCTGGGCTCAGGCAATCTTTCCATCTCAGCTTTCCAAGTGGCTGGAACTACAAGTGCACGCCACCACATCCAGCTAATTTTTTTGATTTCCTATAGAGACAAGGTCTCACCAAGTTGCCCAGGCTGGCTGATCTCGAACCCTTAGGCTCAGATAATCCTCTTGCCTCTGCCTCCCAAAGGGCTGGGATCACAGACTTTTACTCAATATAATTTTACAACTATACAACAGTAGTCAAGTGCTCAAGTCTCCAACTGTGGAATCAAAAAACTTTATTTGCAATTAAAAAAATCATAATTTTTTTTAAAAAACAGGTTTTCAAACTCACTAGGAGGCATAATCAGAGATGAAGCAGAATCACAGAATTCTGCAATCAGAAGGAGACATCTTAGAGATGAGAAAATGAGACACAGGGGGATCAAGTGATGTTTTCAACATCATCCAGTCGCCAGCAAATGCAGACCTACAAGGAACACTAAGGCCTCCGCCTCAGGAGTGCTATTTTTCCCATGCTACACAGTTTAGATTTATTTTGGAAACATACCTATCACATAAGATAAAATGAGATTCCAGCCAGTGATGAAGGCCCATAGCTCTCCGACAGTAACGTAAGTGTACAAATACGCAGACCCAGTCTTGGGAACCCGGGCCCCAAATTCGGCATAGCAAAGGCCAGCCATCACGGAGGCGAGGGCAGCGATGAGGAAGGAAACCACAATGCTGGGGCCGGAATCTGCCTTGGCAACCTCACCAGCGAGGACATAAACCCCAGCACCAAGAGTGCTTCCAACACCCAGGGCAATGAGATCCATGGTGGATAAGCAGCGGCATAATTTGGTATCTTCTAGGCTGTCCAGAGTCACGATTTTTCTCCGGATCAGACATCGGGCAAAAGTCAGCGCTGCTCTGCAGGGAATCATTCTGGTGAAGGCTGCCTGAGCAAGAGAAGGGAGGTTAGAAAATGATCTGGAATCGTCAGCCGTCCGTTCAGTGACCCAGCTTCTGGGCACAAATACAGCAGCTGTATTTGTTTCACTTGTTAACACAGGTGTGACCTAGCCAAAGTTGTGAGTTTTCTGTAGTTTATTCACACATGCCCCTTTACAAGGGACTGCAACAAATGGATTGTGTGGTAAGCAAGCAAGAGCAGTCTTGGGTAATGAAATGTATTTGTCATTTTTGTTCACTTACAAGAATTTTTTTTGTAGTTGGGGGTCTCAGTATGTTGCCCAGGCTAAACCGCAGTGGTGTGATCATAGCTCACTGCAGCCTCAAACTTCTGAACTCAAGCAATCCTCCCACCTCAGCCTCCCAAGTGGCTGGGACTACATGTGCATACCACATCTGGCTTGCTTTTTTTTAAGAGATGTGGGTCTCACTATATTGGCCAGGCTGGTTTTGAACTCCTGACCTCAAGCGATCCTCCCCCATTATTTTCCCAAAGTACTGGAATTATAGATGTGAGTCAACATGCCTGGCTCAAAATTTTTAAAGATATGTTGATAGAAATATATTCCAAGAGATGGCTAATTTAGTCCTCATTACAAGAAAGCGAGTGAACTGCCTCATCTTTTATGTTCCCCCTCTCCCTTTCTTTAAAGTCATTAATTCAACTGATTGTATAGGCCTTGCTAAATGCCAGGGATTCTGCTAGAATTAGGTGTAGAATGGTGTGTTATATAGATGTGCTCTCTAGCTTTATGGTAGTGACAGTCTAGCTATTGTCTAAACACAGCCAAAAACATGATCATTATACAGCTTTATCAAGTGTGTGTGAGCATCTCTATTTTCTTTTTAAACCATATGAAACAGATGTGAACTTTTTAGAATTAAAAAAAAAAACCCCTAAAACATGCTTAGATCTAAAACTATTTAGCTATTTAACCATGCTTTAAGTAATATTTGTACTAAAGTGCATATGGTTGTTATATTTATTTGGAATTTTAAAAGAAATAAACCCAAAATCCATGTTAAATATTACCATACGTTCTTTTTAAATGGAATGAATAAAGTAGACAAAAACTCCCCCCCAAAAACCTACTCCCCATTCCCCACAGGCTCAAACTAACAATGAAAGAAAAAAAATCAGGTTATAAAACAAGGTATGGATTTTAGTGAGAAAATATATATATATACACATATATTACAGTAAAAAGGTCTTAAACAAAATATAACAAAATACTAACAGCAATTACATTTGGGTGATGGGTGAATTCTTACTTCTGTGTATTTCATATAGTATACTGCTAATCATTATTTCTAATTTATCTTCAATGAATATGTACAACTTATGTGTAAAAGAAACTGCAAAAATTAAGCTCCACAAGGCTTTGTCTACAGAAACATATATCTCAGCAGATAAGAAATAACTAAAGAACATGATTCACACATCAACATAAATACAAGTTCTTGTCAGTGAAAGTAGCAAGTAAAAAATTTAAAGAAAAACAATAAGGGGTGAAATGTTCCTTGATAAAATAAAGTTGTATACATCCTCAATATCTTCCTGACAGAATGCCAAAGCATAACACTTCCCAAATGCTTGTTGAAAAAATCTGTGAATATAGATGACATCTCCAGTTTTGCCAGTATTCATCCAAAGTCAAAACCTATCAATGCTTCTATAAATAAAATGTGTATCCATCTCTACTCCTAGCTAACCCTTAAATAGCCCTTTCTCACATAACATACCTAGAAGATAAGTTATGTAAGTGTTCTGCTTATAAAGAATCAAGAAGTAAAGAGCAGAAGTTATATAAAGGTCAATTGAGGGAAAAGGGGGAAGGGAGGGTATTTATTAAGTGCTGAGTTTCTGTAACATTTATGCATTTATATACAGCAATGTACAAAGATGAAGAATTAGGGACCACTGCCAACGGAAAAATGCTCAGAACCGAAGACCCACTGAATTACACAATAATGACTGACAATAATGTGAAAATGGGACCTGTCATATACAATTATGAAACACAACTGACAGATAAAACGAGGCATATCTGTATGTCATTTAACTAAATAAAACACTCTCATGATGGAGTGCTTGATTAACCTTGACTTGTATGAGTAAAAGACAAATTCTACAACTACTGCATATTTAAAGAAAAATGATCTAGAAGAAAGCAAGGAAAACGAAGAAATTTTGGGGAGGGTGTGGTAGGACTGTGGATGAACTTTTATTTTATTTTATTTTGAGTTGGAGTCTCACTCTGTTTTTAAATCTTTTCTGGTATTTTGGTCATAATGTCTGTGATATTTCTAAAGAACAAAAAACAGATAAAATGAAAGTGAATAAGCCAGTCAACAAACCTTTGAAAAGATTAAGGCAGAAAAATCTTTTGTTACTAAGCTACCCCAAATGAATAACTTAGTAAAACTGAATTTAATCCAATCCAGATTACATAGAAAGCAGGACTGTTTACAGAAATGCACAGCTTTAATCAGAAAAGAGCTGATTTCTATTGCTTCTTTCCTATTAGAGATAGAAAGTATCTTATGTACAGCTAGTTTGTCTATGCTGTTCTAGGGAAGTAAGACAAGTATGCCATTTGTCAAGGATTCATTTGCTTTTGAGTAATAGAAAAGCATATGTCAGAAACTTCTGAGAACTGACATGTTACTCAATGTCACTTGCAAACAATCTCAACTACGCACAGCCTGGCAAAATATTGATTGCAAAAGCCATGACCACAAAATTAATTATGCAGAGGTATAATGAGATGGGAGAAAAGAAAGGTAAAAACACACTGTGGGTCAATTTAATGAGTCACTGTTAAACAAACATTTATTGAGTCCTAGCAGGTGTATCATGCAGTGTTTTAATAGATAAAGAAAAAGCATAATCTTATGCTTTTGTAAAATATGTTTTTGCCAAGGCACAATGGTATATGAAAGTAGTGTGGCACAAGAGTATGAGAAAAAAAATGTGTCCAATGTTAGTAATATAATTTAATATGTATATATTTTGTTTTATAACTTTTTCTTTAAAATTGAAAAAAAATCTCCTTATATGAAATGGTTATGATAACCTTACTCTCCTCTCATTTTTACAAGGCATTTTCATTACTGAAAAAAAGAATCTCTCACACTAGTCCTTTTATAACAAATACATATGCAGAGATAATAGGCAGGGATTTTAGAGGTGATTCTATTGAACTGGAGGGTACTGATTCTGCTTGTGCAGGAGCAGGCTGATCTCACGATATACCCACCGTGAGCCATTGCTACTGTGACCAGGGATTCGTATTTAATATGACACCTACACACATGTGTAATAGTAAAGGACAACAATCCAGGCTTTGGGAAGAGGCCATGCAAAACTCATATTCATGTCCTTGGCCTTAGAATATAAAGGCTCTCATCAGCATCCCCATGAGGTTACAAATAATTCTGATGATACCAGAAATAGATATTCATCTTTCTTCAATAAACAATTATTTTATTGCTAAGACAGTGGTCTCTCTCTTGAGGAAGAAAAATAGGCACATGCTAGCTTAGATCTGGAAATATAATTAGCCAAGGGAGGGCTGGAAGGAATTAATAACATGCTCTGGTGCAGAAAAGTCTCTGAATGACATTAATGAGCTTGAGACACAAGTGGATCTTCCCTGCCCTACACTCAGCCTCAAGCCTCACAGTGTCTAGGCACCTTATTCCTTGCTGGAGCCTTATTAGTCCTTGCCAAAAAGCTAAACTCCTTCCTCAGCAACTTGGAGTACCTCCTTATAAACTTCCTTCAGTCCAAACCATCACCTTGACAGAACAGATTTTTAGGGTCTAATTAAACCCTAACTGACAAGACAACACCGCGGAGCAGGCTTCCTTTCAACTAATCTTTCCAAATCCGCCAATTAAAGCCAAAAGTTGATCCTGGATTTTCACTTGAGTTCAGAAGTTAGTCTCATAGAAAAGAATCTTTCCCTTCCTCCTCTAGTGAAGGCTGAAATTTCAAACTTAATCTTCTATATCAGTATCACAGGCCCTGATGATAAATCTTATAGGAGAAAGCAGCTATGGCAAGCCGGTAGGGCAGGCATTTCCCAGTTGCTAGTTTCACGATGAGACACTTGTACTTTCTGATGGGGGAAAACCATCTAGATAGTTTCTATTAAACCAGATAGTACAATGAGTGATCTTCACCCCACTGCTCTTTTTTCTAGAGCCCCATTGCAACCTCCAAATACAACATCAGTTATGTTTCTACAACTTTAAAGTTTCAAGACAAATTTTCAGATTATATTACCGGCTAAATAATTTAGTAAAAAGAAAAAAAAAAGGTGTAGGCATAATACCATGAAATTATTGGCTTTTATCTCATTCTTTTTAATTAGTGTTGAGAGATTAATTTCTCAAAATATTTATCAGAAGTATAATGTAGGATACAAGACAATCAGAAATAGTAGCTGTTCAGCCTTGATTAGCAAAGAAGAAAAATAACAAATCTTGGATTCAAATCTAATACCTTGATTTTTCTTAAAAACAAGAACACTTCTACATACACATTTCACTTATATGTGGTCAAATCAAATTTTCTGAAAACAATTTCTTCCACCGAAGTATTTTTCCAGCTAGGTAGAAACACAAATTAAAGACATTCTTGAGGCCACCATAGAGTTATGTCCATTGTAGTAGTAACATTTATATTTTGTCTCTTTTTATACCACATTACTACTGCCAGGGAGTTAGACTAATAATATACTGTTTCCAAATTTGTAATGCAGCATCTAGATATAGGCAAGCATTTTTCCTAAGGACAGCCAACAAATAAACAGCTGATGAAGAACTTTGGAAGGATTGTAAAGACAACTGGTGCTTCAAAATACACAAATCTATTGGTCTTCAGTAAAAGCAAAAACAGAGCAAGAGTATGGCATTTCTAGTTTGCTCATTTAAATAGTTGCAGAACAATAACAAAAAAAGTAATTGTCTAACTTTTGTTTTTATGCTTGGGGAAGAGATAAAGAAGAAAAAATTGAAATGAAGAAAGCAAAGCACTTAGCACCTTGGTAACTAGAGTCCCTGCCCAGTCAGCACACGTTCTCCCCGTCAGAGCTCAGTGGCAGGTCTGGGCACCAGGCAGATGCCCGTGCCCAAAGGTCTTTAGCAATCGTTGGCTAAAATATCACTCTGAATGCCAGCGGGTACGACCTGTTCCCTCTCCCCAAGCTGGTAGGACTGGTCATCTTATACGTGCCATTGCAAACATCAGGAGATGTCCTTTCCAAAGTTATTTCACCTCACTGGGAATCCAGTGCCTCCTGCTCTCCCCACAGCACTGTCTTCCCACCCCCATGCCACAGGTCACAGGACAAAAGACAGACATGTGTTTCAGGGTTAAACATTCAACGGCTGGGTACGATCAATGAGATGTTCTTAAAACTCCAACACAGTGACCAAATCAGTCAAATGATCAGCTCAGGCTGAAGGCCAGTTTGACGAGGCACAGAAACCAAGAAGCTAGCAAGGGAAGCCAGACCACAGCCATTCAGAGGAGGGCAGAGGTGAAGGACACCTGCCCAGAACAGAGACAGGCAGGGAGGAGCGTGGGTCAACTTTTTTCCTCCCCCAGGCCCTGCTGTACTTGTGAGGTTGGGCGTGTGAGAGTCCCCTGCATTGTTGCCACAAACCTCCGGGATGCTTCAGCTATTCTGAGTTGTCTCTGTCCCTTGAAACCGGAAGCCATTGATGAAGGTCAAGATGGTGGACCTTCTCTGCCTCCCACTCAGCCTTAAGCATAACAGTTTCTAGGCATCTTGTTCCTTGCTGGGGCCCTGTTAGTCCTTGACAAAAAGCCAACTTCTTTCCTCAGCAGCCTTCTTATAAACTTTCTTCGATCCAAGTCGTTACCTTGACAGTGCAGTGAGAATCACTGGGAGCTTTAAGCCAGATAGATATAGAAGTTAAGAAACATCATTCTGATTGTCTTGTAGGGAAGAGTTGAGAAAGATCAAGATCAAGGTTAAGGAGAAAAGTAAATTGGCTACTGGAATAATCTAGGTACGATGGTCTGTGACCTCCTCTAGGGTAAAGGTAGTGGGGTGAAGAGAAGCAGATGAACTAAAGCTGGGTTTCTCTACCCTAAGAGTCAAGAAGGAGGCCCCGAGCAGGACAGAGCATATGGGTCTGTAAACTGGTGGCAGACTACTGAGTGTTTGTCTTAATTGAACGCTTCAATTCTAACTTTACATGGCATATAGCTTATAGATAACAATAAAAGAGAATGAACAAATTATGTCAGATTGACTTCAGTATATCTCTGTGCAAAGAGCGTTCTGTCTTTGTTCTTACCATTTAAAACCTGTACTCTCTTTTTAAACATGAAAAAATAAACACAAAGTAACTCTAAATATACGACCCTAGAATATAGTTCAAACTAAACAGTAGCATTTGGCATGAAGTTTTCATGGAACAAGGTATTTTACACGAGTGGGTTTTCTAAAATATTGCCATTTAAATCTCCAAATCTTTGACACTGGCAATCAAATCTTGCCATAATTCAGTGATTTCTCATAAATGCTGCTGAATGTTATGGCGTCATCCATTATGGTCACAGAGGTCCAAACTGCTCATCTTCCCAATAGGGTGATTCATTTAGTATTACTTCTCAAACTGTTTAAAAAGATGAACATAACTGCTTTAAAAAAAATACTGTTACCTTAATTCCACTTTTAATCCACCGCCCACACAAATTAGAGCCAACTCAAGGATGCCAAGGAAATCCAGAAGACCTAGATAAAATCCTGTTCCTGTTGCCTTTTTGAGTAGTCTGTGCACAGGAAGCAAACTTTACTTATTTTTGGGTTAGTAGCTGAATTTCAGATTAAAGATGCTAGAAGTATCTTTGGACTAGGAGGGGAGCAGAGTACAAGAAAGCTCTTTTTGTCTAAAGGAAAGAACTGGGAGAACCGACAAATTAGAACACTGATCTCCTCTAATCATTCTCTTTCCAAGCAGAGCCAAAGTATCCCTTTCAATCCACCACCCTGCACTCCCCCCAGAAAGCTACCTAATTCAATTAACTGTTAGCATTCAACCACTTTTGTTTCAATGCTAGGCAAAATTCCTTCCATCAAATGGTGGCAGAAAAAGAACTTCTCATTCATTTTTCAGTTCAAGTTTGAGAAATTTAGGTGGATTCTGAGTTAGGGTTTATGGTTTTGCTGCAAAATCATTTCTTAAAGAAATGGTCACTTTTTCTGGAAACTATATTTTCAATTTGAAAAAGCATGTTCTGACTTGGTTCTTCTTAAAATACAGAAACAATGTGTGACCAAAGATTTTTATTGTTGGTTTTTTGGCAGACTGTTGGAATGCTACTATCGGCTGAGAGAAGTTTGCAAGTTCACATTGGCATCAGAGAAATCTGAATAAAACATTCCAAGTGAGTGCTGAGAGAAAGCAATGAAGGGGTGCCAGCTCTTCATCACCATGATTCAAAGCCTCTAAAATATATACATGCAAACTAAGAACAACTTTAAAAACTAAAACACCTTGAAATAATAAAGTCCTTAAAACCGAAGACTGACAATCTAGTTACGATTTCGATTATACTTCTTAATGTCCCATAACCGTAAACAATTTCCCCAATTAAGTCTTCCGACTTTGTCTGCATTTTTATAATATTATGGCACAGACTGAATTCAACCTATCAAGTGCTCAACAAACAAAAGATCAAGCCTTTGAAAGTTCAAAAAGGAAAAAGAGAAGAGCCTAAATAATATTTCTAAACAAAATTTCAGGGGGGCAAAAATACACAGGCCCAGGGAGAAAGACAAGTAAACTAGCTATGACTATCTACTTAGATGTCTGTGAGTAGGGAAGTTCGGGCTACTACTAGGACACCCAGGAGGGGGTGCCCTGTTCAGACTGGGACTGCAGTTGGGGGTCAGTAGGCTCTTTCCTGGTGGGTAGACATGACTAATCTAATTAATTCTTCATCCATTATTCCACTCCAGGATTCATTAAAAAAAAAAAAAAAAAAAAGGTTCAATACTGCTTACCTATTCTTGGTACAAATAATATAAATAAGAAAACCAACTGCATTTTTGTAGTAACTAAGCAACAGCATAATCTTTAAAATTCATTTTGAGATTTTGATAATTTATATAATCAGCCACTTCTTGAAATCAATTAGAAGTTCAAATTTTCCTCTTTTTCCCTTTATGTGAAAAAAAATTACTTTCTTAGGCAAAGATTCTGAATTTTTATACAAATATTTAACAGCAACTATAGTTATTTTCCTCATAAATAGAAAAAATAAATAAATCCTTAAAAGAATCATATTACTCTATAGAATCTTAATCAGAAGCTCCTGGAAAAAACTATTTTGACTTTTAATTCTGAATAGCAATAGCTTAAGTTACTATAAAATTTAAAATTCAAATTTCTCATAATATAAAAACGGTTTGGTAATCACTGATCAAAATAATTAAATGATGTGTGAAGAGTAAGTTCTACAAAGAACACAATTTATAAAAACAAAACACATTGCAAGTCCTGCAATTTAAGCAGAAATTTTAAAAATATACATATACATACATATATCCACTACTCATGGAGTTTCTCAAATTTCTTTTTAAAAGCACTCATTTTCAATCTTGTATTACCCCAAAACAAAACATAAACTATTACTTAGCCTTCTCTCCCTAAAAACCTTTATAATGGGTTGGTATTACAATATGGCAATGGTACACCTGCAGCATTCAAGTAAGAAGAGTATGAGAAGAAATATTAACTCCCTTCCTTCCCACTCTTGCTGCTGCTTTACCCCCAAAAAATGGCTTAATCTGACCTTTAGAGTATTCTGCACTAAGACACAGAGAGGGAAATATCCCATCACAGGCTCTGAATTCCAGCCATGTCCAGGAAACCAGCACTGTTAGTTTCCAGTCCTGACTTTCAATGACACCAGGGAGAGGAAGCAATTATTTGAAAACCATGCTGCATAGAGATTTGTAAATGAATTATTTTGGCCAAACACAGTTTAGCTTTTCTAATTTTAAATATGATTGAAAATATTTAGAAATATCAGCATACTTTAAAATATCAGACTTACAAAACATCAAGAATGAGATTTCAATTGGAATGCTTTGAACCAGTATACTCACACTTGAGCCTAAACTGCCTCCTGTCCACTCTATCAACAACTCTAACAATTTGCCTGGGTCTCAAAATCACCCCTCTGGCCTCAGCCTGCCTTTCTAGCCTTATGTTTTGCTATTCTTCACATGAATATTGTAGTGCCTTGCCATCAAGCCCACACAAAGGGTGTATGTTTCCGGCTGTCCCTCCCTGGCCTCCTTGCCCTCTACCTCGGTCCCAGCTCTTAACCTTCTGGACCGCTGCAGAGAGACAGCAGGAAGGTTCTTCCTTGCCTTCTCTGTCAGCTCCAGAGCTTTCCTTTTTTTACTCAAAGAAGGAAAAGGAAAAGAAAAAAAACTTAGAAAAATGAAAGCCAAGAAACCAGGTTGATTTTTATGATAAAAGGAGATAAGGGAAAACCAGGAAACTAAGGAATGAGAAACTCCAGATAATCCACCTGTGAAGAGAAAAGGGGAGAGAAGAGGAAAGGGAATTTTGAGAAGTGCTGGGTAGAGCACGATTCAGATCTCCATAGAGAGATGCAAGTGAAGGCTGAAATTTCTTTTAAATGAACTTTTGGCAGCTGGTCAGTGCTTCTTTGAAAATGCCTTCCTGAAGAGACGGAGTTACACAGCATTTGGGTAGGATTAACACTTTTGCTTAAGCGGTCCAGAAGGTTAACACTGTGTGCCCTCTTGCTCTCTACTCCCCCAGTGAAGGTAAAACTACTTGTTTGGTGTAAAACAGAATGCACATATGTACGTACCATCACTTCTAAAAAGGACTTCTTTAGCTTAACATAAATGACCGGCAGTTGATCTCTAGAAAGAAGCTTGCTAGAATAAGTCAACTAGGGCAGCTGAGACAACATGAGGAAGAGATTGGTTTACCAAAGATATGAGGTTAAAGACAATTATTGCAGAGCAGCAGAGTGTGAGGAAACATAAATGCTCATGAGCAGAGAGTAGAAGTGTCTAAACAATTCTGCAAAGACTTTAAAAAGCATTCAGTTAATGAACAATTCTCCAGTGACAATTTTTACACCTTTTTTAATGCTCTTAATTTTTAATTATAAAGTATATATTTAAATTTTAATTACATATTTATAATGTAATTAATATTTAATTCGTATTTATAATTTTATGTTTAAATTTTTATAATTTCTAGTTAAAAAGTACACATTTTAGAAGACTTAAGATCATATTTGAAACCCTAGTAGTTGCTTCTCATAGGGAATCCTAGAGGAAACTGGTCATCTTCACTGCAGAATCTCTTTCATCCTTGACAGGTGGCTGTCTTCTATGCACAGAGAGAGTCCTAAGTTTCAAGGCATCCTGTTCTCTCCTTATGTATAGCTCTCACTGCTAGGAGACCTTTTATTTCACAGAGCTCACCTCCTGCAACTTTTACCCATCAGTCTAACTCTGCCCTAAGAACAAACAGTCTTAAATAATTCCCAGTGGATACCCTCCCAAGACTTCTCTCCCCTCAGATAAACACATTAATTCAAAGTATAATGACCACACTTTTAAAAACAACTTAAAACAGGACACTCCCAACAGAAAAAAAGGTTCCAGATATGGCCAAGCAAGTATAGTGTCTAATTTGCTTATGATTTTCCTCCATTCTATATACTTCTATTAAATCCATTTTGCTTTGTTTTTACACCTCAAACTATCCCTACAAAGCTCTGCAAACTGCTCCTAGCTATCTCCTTAGCCTATCTTCTTCCTTCTCCTACCCTGGATCTACACAGGGCTTCCTGTTAACTTCCTCAGAATGCTAAGTCTCTTACTGCCTCAAGGCTTTCTGCACAGTTGTCCTTCTTCCCAGAAAGTTACTCCTCCTCTTTGCCTGGACAGCTCCCAATCACCCCAACAAACTAAATTAGGTCACCCTTTTCTTTCTTTTTTTTTGAGTCAGGGTCTCAGTCTGTCACCCAGGCTGGAGTGCAGTGCCACAATCACCACAGCTTCAACCTCGTGGGCCCAGGCAATCTTTCTGCCTCAGCCTCCTGAGCAGCTGGGACTACAGATGCTTGCCACCATGCCCAGCTAATTAGCACTCTATCTTTTCAAGCCACTTTTATCATAATTATAGTCAACTACTTGGATGAACATACGTTTTACTCCTTGTTATGGGTTGAATTATGTCCCTTCCTCCCAAATAGTTATGTTGAAGTCCTAAAACCTGGCAACTTACTTGATGACCTTATTTGGAAACAAGATCTTTGCAGGTGATCTAAAGTTAAGAAGAGGTTATCTGGGTAAGCCCTAATCCAGTTTGACTGGTTGTTCTTATAAGAAGAGGAGAATGCCAGTGACATGCAGGAAGAACGCCATGTGATGACAGAGACAGAAATGAGAGTGATGCAGTTGCATGCCAAGGAACATCAAAGATTGATGACCACCCACCAGAAGCTAGAAGAGACAAAAAAGGATTCTCCTTTAGGTTTCAGGGGAGCATGGCCCAGCTGCCACCCTGAGTTTGGACTTCAAACTTCCAGAACTGTGAGACAAGACATTTGTTATTTTAAGCTCCCCAGTGTGCGGCTCTTTGTTATGGCAACCTTAGGAAATTAATAGATTCCTTAGACTCCAAGTTTCCTGAAATCAAGATTTATATTTCATTCATTAATTGCATCCCTAGTGTTCTCCTAGTGATTGAAACCTAAATAGGAGTAAACACTTGTTCAATGAATGAGTGAATGAATGATTCGTACATGGTTTGTGGTCAACTGAATCCCTCATATCTTTTGTTCTTAAAGATTTCTATATGGAGTGGTCTCCTTGATTCTATTTTCTTTCACTGATTATTTTAAAACCTACATTCAGCAGTCTAAGTCTCAAATTATTTGGGATCATGTTGTAATACAAGTCCACCAATCAATGCATTAAGTTACCCTCCCTGTCTTTGTGTCACTGCAACTGTGGTAAGCAGGCCTTCTATCTATCTATCCAAATAAATGATTTAAAAAGTTAAACCCTGACACAGCCAAGGACAGAGTACCATGGCATGCCACCAGGGATGTCCCTCCAAGCTGATATTGATCCCTTAATAAACACTCTGATAAATCATGCAACCAATTAGAATTCACATTTCTCTCAACTTATCCCAAGATTATCACAACATATTGCATTAAGTGCTTTGCTGCAATCCTAATACATTACTTTTAAAATTCCCAAATTCATCAGCTGAATAACCATGTAGAAAGAGTGTGGAGTTCGTTAGGCATAATGTGTTCTCAGTGAACTCATAATGCCTTCTGGAGATCAACGGTTGATCTTAGTTGTACTTACATTCCAACTAGGTATCACAGATTACTGGGATTTGAGTGGTGAATCATGTCTGGCTCCCTAATCTGTGGTTTCCAGAACTACCGGTTTCCAGTATGAAAAGACAGCGATGGCTAACTGCCTCTTTCCTTTCCACACCGGTTTCCAGTGTGAAAATACGGTTAACTGCCTCTTTCCTTTCTTCTGCTCCCCTTCATCTACCTCAGGGCACCTACAAGATTATGGATGATCACTCCCCGCATATATCTACAAATTCTTCTAGTAGCATGAGATGTCATTTATCCAAGCCTAAAATCGTGAACTAGTTGAAAGCAGCTTGGGCTTCAGGTTCCCTTTCGGTCATTTGTCCTGTCCTTCTAGTCACAGGGCAATTCTTCTTGTAGACAAAAGCAAAATAGGGATTTAATAGTTCTGCCTTCTCTACTGCTACCATAACAAGTTCCCCCTTTTTTTGTTCATCGTCCTGACTAAATATGTCACAAAGCTTCGAGTCAAACATTTATTTGCTATTTTTCACAGGTTCATACTACTCACTTTATCCCTCATCTTTGCAGTCTGAGCCCCTCAAATGAATCCCCATAGCAGCCACAATGAATCCTTCTGGATATCTGCCCCTCTTGTTCCTCAGACTCTGAGCACTTGTTATCTGATTAGGATTTGGATTATATTTGTCTTTTCTTCTTTCCAAATAGTATTACCTTTTAGGGTTCAGTCCATGGAGTTATATTTTCTCAGACTATTTAGAAACCTGCTTTTTAAAAATGAAGGGTTCAGATTGTTCTTGAGGGGAAGAAGTTGGAAGTGAGATGATAATTCTTGATATGAGTGCATTGCTGATTTTATTGCAAGAATATAAGTAGCATTGCAGTCGTCTCCTTGTGCAATGCTTTCCCCCATTCTTGACTTGGTGTAACTTAAGGGCGTGAAACACTTTGTCAAACTTTTGTCACATTTATCTAATTTGGGTTATTCTCATGATGACACCTATTGCAAATTAGCAACCCATGGAAAGCATATTTTAAAAAATAAAGAATTATCAGGATTGAAAAAATTTCAAATAAAAACCAAGGGTATATAGGCTGAGCACAGTGGCTCACACCTGTAATCTCAGCACTTTGGGAGGCTGAGGTATAAGGACTGCTTGAGTCTAGGAGATCGAGACTAGCCTAGGCAACATAGTGAGACCACATCTCTGCAAAAAAACAAAGAAGAAGAAGAAGAAACAAAAGACTAGCCGAGTGTGCACTTGGCCTGGGTGGCAGAGTGAGACTCCTCTCAAAAAAAAAAAAAAAAATTGCTGGTGGAGGGGGGTGTGGAATTGACAGTTGAGGGAAACTGCTAGGGCAGGGAGGGGTATACCTCATTAACAGGGGTACCTGCACAATCAATGTCTATACCTAACCCTGAATTGTATCCCACATCTTTACATTAAAAATTACCGGGCTTGGTGGCTCAGCTTGTAATCTTGCGCTTTGGGAGGCCGAGGTGAGTGGATTGCCTGAGCCCGCGGGCTCGAGACCCACCTGGGGAACTTGGTGAGACCTCATCTCTACAATAAATCAAAAATTAGCCGGGCGTGGTTGCGCGTGCCTGTAGTTCCAGCTACTTGGAAGGCTGAGGCAGAAGGATCACCGGAGCCCAGCAAGTGGAGGTTGCAGTGGCCGGGAGTGGACACTGCACTCCAGTCTGGGTGACAGAGTGAGGACTCCAACTCAAAAAAAAAAAAAAAAATTAAAAATTAAAAAATTAAATTAAATTTACAAAGAGTGTTTATAGACTGAGTCCAATAGCTAGTCACTAGGGAATGTTCTAAGCCTCACCTAGCAATTTAATTTTCTGTCACCAAAAGACAAATATTTTATTAATATTACCAAAAAGTATAGCTTGTACAAATTTTTTGAATCTCCCAAACTCTCACTACTCATTTATCTTGTGTCAACAAAGACCAAGTTTGTTTAAGAATCTTTCTTAGGAAGGTTCAACAAATCCTGCTTGCAGGAATGTCCTTGTTTGCAAGCAGCAAAACAATGTTTCATCATCCATAGATCTAGCACCATCCAGTTGCCCGAGGTCCCTGAGTACAAACTCATAGCAGCCAATCACTAACCAAGGAGGCATGCAGATTTCACCACAATAATTTAAAGGTAAACAGCTCATTGTCAAATTAAAACCCTAGCAAACAAATCCTTCCCCATTATCACCTGCACCTCCCTCAGGACTTGCCACACGTCCAAACCCCTATATGTAGTGTCCTTTTTCTTGGACATCTTTCTGTGAATGCAAAGATAATCTGTTGAGAAATAATAAGAAAATGCAACAAATACTAGTTGAAACTGATTTTTGGCCACTATCTTGTTTCATATTCTAGTTTTTTAAAAATGTATATATTTGAAGAGTACACCATAATGTTTTAACATACTTATACATAGTGAACTTTCCAATGTAGTTAAACAAAGTAGCATATTCATGAGATCACTGTAATTTTTTTAAAAACACTTTTTTTTCCCTCAAGTAGAGAAATACCTATAATCAAAATATTCCTGCTAATAGGAGAGATCATATTTAAGACACCCAGCAGAAGGACATCACTTGACTTAAAAAGTTAACACATACTTCTCTGATGGGTTAAAGGATAATTTAAATAACACAAGTGTAGAGAATAGGGGACTGTAGCTCGCATAGGGAAAATATGTGAAAAAGTGGTCCCACGTAAGATTTCAACTTCATCTGGATGCAGGGATAGCGTTGTGCTCTAGATCATCCTTGACTCTTGTCCCCAATCAATACATTTTGGTAATTTATTCATTTCCAAGAGTTAAAGTGCTTTCATTATAAATAGCAAGTAAGCTAAGGGAAATTATCATGCAGGATAAAAACTTGTTCCTGATTGCATACTGTGGTTCTGTATTTTTACCCCTGCTATAAACAAGCTAAAAAAAAAAAAAAAAGGATTAGATGCAAAAGTCACAACTATGTGCATAAATACATAAACATTTCAGCCAATTACTTTACTGATTCTTAAGGTAGGGATGAAGGGAAAGAGGTGAGCAAGTTGCTTTTTTTTTGCCCCTTTACAAAGGCAGTAATAACAAAATGATTCCCATCCTTCCAGGCATCAGGCAGAACTTTAAAATGACCCTCACGCAAAATTAAACTCTTTCTTTTCTCTTTTTTTTTTGAGTTGGAGTCTCATTTCGTCACCCAGGCTGGAGTACAGTGGCATGCTCACGGCCACCCCAGCGTCAACCTGCTGGGCTCCGGCGATCCTTCCACCTCAGTCTTCCAAGTAGCTGCAACTACAGGCATGCACTACCGTGCCTGGCTAATTTTTTATTTATTGTAGAGACGAGGCCTCCCCAAAGTTGCCTGGGCTGGTATTGAACCCGCGGGCTCAGACAATCCACTTGCCTCAGCCTCTCAAAGTGCTGGGATTACAGGCTGAGCCACCATGCCCGGCCAAATTAAGCATTTTCTTTTCTTTCTTTTTTTTTTTTTGAGTTGGAGTCTTACTCTGTCGCCCAGACTGGAGTGCAGTGGCCGCTCACGGCCACCACAGCCTCGACCTGCTGGGCTCCGGCGATCCTTCCGCCTCAGCCTTCCAAGTAGCTGGAACTACAGGCGTGCGCTACCACGCCTGGCTAATTTTTTTGTTTGTTGTAGAGATGAGGTCTCATAAGTCAGGCGTAATTATAATTCCACCACCCACACACGTTTGATCCTGCAGGTAAGCGATAAAAGCAGACTCCTGACAGCAACCCAGGGTGAGAAGAGCTTAGGATTTTACATGCAAGCAGATGGGTTTTTACCCTTCAGACCTTCATTTTCTTACTGGTAAAATGAAGGTAACAGCATCATCGTCCTAAAGATGTTGTGTGAGTCAGTGAGATACCCTCAAGACGGACGTGGTGGTGAATTATTATCATATAAACCAAAGACATGTTTTTGAAATTCTTGTCTTTGAACACCAAAAATAATTCATCTATAAAAGCCACTTACCTTTATCTAAAATTACTGTAGATATAAAGAAACTCAGATTGGGGGGGATGAAATTGAGGTTTAGAATGAAACAGACTGCCTGTCCATTACTTTTAAAGGAGAAAACTGAGGCTCTGGGACCTTCTTCCCAGCGCACACACAGCTAATGAGACTAGCTCAGAACCTGCGTCTCCCCGTTTTCACCCAGTGTTGTCGACAGTACACAGCTTATCACGCTGCAATTGTGTCTAGTTCCTGGTGACCCTACTTGGTGCCTACCTTCTGCCTCAGGGACAGAACTGCACCTCCAACTCAGTGGGTCTCCAACTAGCTCCCTGAAGGTATTTCAGGGGAAACCGAGTGAGACCAGGGACAGGGTCCCCTTCTCTCTTTGCTCCTGCCTCAACTTTACCCTCCCCAAGAGATTTTGTATAAACAAGTCTTTACCTTCTTTTCCACATTTTAGAAGCAGAGAATTTTAAAGGAAAAAAAAAAAATACTTGATTTTGTGTTTGAGAAACAAATGTTCTCTTTTTTGGCATAAATAACCCGTATGCTCAAACAACATCATACTGACAATAGAGACTTTAGAAAGCAGGTTCAAAACAGTATTTTAAATGTCAGGAGACCTGAGATGTTAGAGGCTGAACCCTGCAAATATATGTTACTGTTCAATCTTGTAGGTAGCTTTCCCATATCATAATTGCTTACTGAAAACTATGAGGTGTACCGATACTATTAATTCTTAGCATCTATGTGGGATTTCTATTTCTAAAAATATGGTGGGCTGAATAGTCTGAAGAGCTTTCCCACAAAAACACAACTAAATTCTAGATAAATGAAAACCTAATGTCTAGCAGAAAATAATGGAAATTTCATAAGGCAGAAAAAGACAGAGAGACACAGACAATGAATGAATATGAATGAGATGAAAGTAGAATAGTGGATGAAAAGTTAATGTGAAGTAGACAGATGCCTAAGTAAGTGCAAAGCCTCAGTCCTACCTCAAGATGAGAGACTGTGTTAGGACAGGACGAAGGGGATCACCCAGGTCAGTGATACTTTTGGGTACCTATTAAGTAGCCCCTTAGTATGTCTGTATATAAAACGCAAATCCTCTTCAGAGGAAAGCCTACCCAGTTTAGGCCTTTAGCATCCTCACAAATTAAATTTAACAAAATATGGGTTCACAATCAAAAATTACCAAATACGCATAATAAAATAAACCTCCACATAAAAAAATAGATCCCTACAAATAATAGAAATAACATTTAAAGCCCCTAGGACTTCAGATACTGGGAATCTCAGATAAGCACATGGAATAACTATGTTGAAAAAGTCTAAAGAAATAAAAGATCAAATTTTATTGTATTCTATTTTTTTAAAGGGCATATTAAATTTGGCTTTATTTCCAAAAAGGTTATTTTTAGAAAGAGAAAAGAATAATTGCAAAACAATCCCAGAATATGGATCCCAAAGTAAATTACAAAACTGGAGATAGAAAAGAAATGAGGAAGGTTTTACTAATCCAGAGCATATAGCACTCTAAAATATGATTTATAATTATGATCATTATTACTAATTATAACACTTGTAGAAAACAGAGGCATGAGAGAACAGAGTATTTGGATGAAGAGGTCATCAGTAATGGTCTGAACACCAAAGAGTTTCTGGAAAATGTCGACTTTTGGGACAGGAAGTCACAATTTTAGAAGACAAGGCATCAAATGCTTTTAACCTAAAAGATCAAATTTTCAAAATGAATCAAAACAGGAGCTAACAAAATAACCAGGCAAATTTTTTAAAGAACCAAATAGACGTCCTGTTAACATATCAAAGAAATTTAAAACACAGTGGATGAGTTAAACAACATATTAGACACAGCTAAAGAGAAAACGCAATAATTACATTTTCATGTGTTATAAGTTCTTTATTATTAGGAAAGAGAATCAGAGGACTTTTATATAGTATGCATGGTAAAATTTCAGATCTAAGAATAGAAACAGAATGCATAACATTCCAATAAGTGGAGAAAATATAAAATAAATAAAATCCAAATAACACAAAAAAGGAGGAAAAAAATATAAGAAAGGCCACAATCATAGCCTGGATTATTTTTCTCCTCTTGCCTAAGAGGTTACGTTGCAGCAGACACTAGTCATTAAGGGCACAGTCTCAACAAGATTCTAAGTCCTTAAAAGAACTTTCCAAACACAATTTTTAAGCACAGCCACTGGGTAATAGTTCCCTGTGTAATCTGCTTGACAAAAAACCTTAAACAGGGAAACAAAAGCATTAAGAAACTTGCTTCCACATTTGGGTTTGATTTCTTTCTTTTACAACTGGCTGTATGTATCATTCTGGGCAAGGACACAAGGACTGGGTTTTCTTCAAGCCTTCACGTCTTGGGGTTTCCTCTTTAGCCAAGCATATCCCAGCACTCCATGCTAATGAGCTCCTTGTTGCCAGAAAGCTGAAAAGAGGCCACAGCCCAGTGCCACATCTCCCTGTGAAGAGTCCCATCCGTCCGCTGTGGTATTCCCCCCCCCCCCAGCTACTGGCTCCCCTGGTGAGCTGGATTCTGCCATGCTGTCTTCATAGCATGGCCTGGTCCAGGAATAGAATTCTAGAGGCACTTGATGGATGGCAGGCAGGGATCAGACTGGATGAAACAGCAGAATTCCCTCAGTATAATTCCTTAACCAAGAAGTTTAACAATCTATCAGGACAGAAACAGTGTGTCTAGAATGAATTATCAAGGAACTATCAGAATACTGCCATTTAATTGATATAAATTCTCACAGTCCTATTCTCTGTCCCTTTGCTATCAGTCACAAAGAACAAACATAGGCCACTTAAAAGCTTTGTTGTATGTGGAAAAAACACGAAGTATACCAAAACATTGCCTAAGCTCTACAAGTATTTCCCTCTATTTTTCTGAAATATAAACATTTCTTTGAACTCCCTCTACCAAATACACAATTTCATATTTTAAATATATTCTTTCTAGAAGCTAAGTATCCTAAAAAGGATCAAGGAATACCAAAAAAACACACAAAAAACTAGTAAAGAAAATGTTACCTTACATATATTAGCCTGATCAATAATATCAACAAATGAGTGAGAGTAACTTACATTATGCTACTGTGTGTTTTCTTTCAAAATCACATCACATCTAAAAAATATTAACTCTGACTTACAAAAGATCATTTCAGTAACATATATCTTACTTAGCTCTAAGTTAAACATCTTAATAACTTTAAAACAGTTAATAGAATTTTAACTTTGTTTTTAAAATACTTTAAACATTTTATATAGCAATTCTGTTGTCACAAATCCATATTGGATGCTATTCTATTTAAAAATATATCCTCTTCTTAAGCTCATCTCTACATTTAGATATCCTTTTACTCCTCTCAAGGTCCTTCTCAAATTCTAGTTTCTCCATGAAACGCTTTTGAAATGAAAGCAAATTTCTGTGTTGAAAAAGTACTGATTTTTTTATTTTTTGAAGTTGGAGTCTCACTCCATTACCCAGGCTGGAGGGTAGTGGCACACTCAGGGCCACCCCAGCATCGACCTGCTGGGCTCTGGCGATCCTTCCACCTCAACATTCCAAGTAGCTGGAACTACAGGCATATGCTACCACGCCTGGCCAATTTTTGATTTATTGATGAGGTCTCACCAAGTTGCCCGGGCTGGTCTTGAACTCACAGGCTCAGGCCAATATTTTTTATTAAAGGATATATGTGTGCTTCTGCATTCATTCTTTCTCTCTCTCTCTCTCTCTCTCTCTCTCTCTCTCTCTCTCAAGAACCCCTAAGATTCAGATGACTCTAATTTGAAATATATTTCTGTGGAACATATGTTGCAATAAAAAAGTTTCTAACTTTGATGATTCTTCCCTAAAACACATTTGATACTTGTTATATACAACCTAGGTTTTAAGAAATTTTTTTTATTAAGAAAGGTAGATTTATTAAAGGAAGGATATGTTGTGAAGGGCACAACAGGCAGGACAACAGCAAGAAGGTCTGGTGTCTGCTGCCAGTTTTAAGATTTAAAATGCTTTTGTCTCTTATCAAAGTTTCAAAATGCCCAAATTCTAAAATTGGTACCAAACAGCATTCAGAACTAAGTATAATATAGCCGTAATATATGTTTCAATTTGATAATCACTAATTCCTTCTAATTTTTTAAAATTTTCTGAGTCGGGATCTCACTCTGTCACAAAAGCTGGAGTGCAGTGGCACCATCATGGCTCACCAGCCTCAACCTCCTGGGCTCAGGCGATCATTCTTTGGTCTCAGCCTCACAAGCAGCTGGGACTACAGGTACACACCACCATGCTCGGCTCATTTTTTTTTTTTTTTTTTTCAGAGACAAGGTCTCACTAGGTTGCCTCAGCTGTCTCAAACTTCTGAGCCCAAGTAATCCTCCAGCCTCAGCCTCTCAGAGTGATGGGATTACAGGCATAGGCCACTGAGCCCAGCCTAATTCCTTCTTAAATAAAATTCTTCTTTTTCCAACTCACTGTTGGGGAATAAGATGTTTCAATCCATCAGAGTCCTACTGGTAGACGATGTCGAATCCATTCCCCGGGTTTACAGAAGAAACGGGGTGCTCCTCTTGGAAGGCTTTATGGGAAAGAGAGTGTAAAAAATATTTCAAGCCATCAAAAAAATCAGCTTCACAAACTGATTGTGAGTATTTTTCTTAGGAAGCTGGCTACTTTGACTCAAAAGACTGAGAAGAACTCACGACTTCTTTATATAAGCGATCCTGAAGTGAGTAAGGAAGACAAGACAAAAGGGCAGGGGAAACAGAGAAATAGTCTGAAAGGTATGAAAAGTAGGGATCCACAAGGCAACTTAAAACAAGCAGCTACACATAAAGGCTGGGACAAAGGCCAAAAAATGAAAGAGCCCAATAACTCCACAGCCTCAGTGAAGGCTGACTTGGAGGAAGAGAGTCGGAAGGAATAGAATTCAGGGACAGGAAACGTGCAGTTATCCTGGGAAGAGAAAATGGCAACAGAAATATGGAAGTGAGAGAATCTCATTAATAATGCTTTAAAAGATTTCAATCATCAATGTAAAATTTAAGGAGAGGTCTTGTAAGTTCCTGGAATGAGGCAGGTCCATAAAATATACACATTTGTGTATACGCTCCCATCGCTACAGATTTTATTTCTAGTGCTACTCCTGAGAGCCGACATTTATCAAGGGCATGCTAGGTTTTAGGACCTAGGTAAGTATATTACATATATCAACCTAACTGAATTACACAACAACTCTATGAGGTAGGTATTTATACTTCCTCTAGTTTACAGATGAGAAAACCAAAGCTTAGAGAGGGTAAGTACTTATTAGCTGTTATGGACTGAAAGTTTGTGCCCCTCCAGAATTCATAGGAAGTTCTCACCCCCACGTGATAGTATTTGGAGGCAGGGCCTTTGGGAGGTAATCAAGGATAGAGGACAACAAGTAGGTGGAGCCCTCTGGATAGAATTAGTGTCCTTATAAGAGGAAGAGCCTGCAGTTAGTATGCTCTCCCCACTGTGTGAGGACACATTGAGAAGGCTGCCGTCCAAAAGCCAAGAAGGGAGGCTACACCAGAACTCAACCATGCTGGCACCCCAATCTCAGACTTCTAGCATCCAAAACTGTGAAAAATGTTTGTTGTTTAAGCCCCCAGTCTATGGTATTATGTTATGGCAGCCCAGGCATACTAAGACACTAGCACATACCAATGTCAGGACACAAAATCAAGTCGGTCTGACTCTCTGTAACAGGATATAATAAGCACTAGCATTTTAGGAGCAATGTAATTAAGTCTTACAAAGAAAAAAAAATACCTGTGTTGTGTACGTTAATAGTTCTATTTTGCTGTAGCCACTGAAGTTTTCGATTGGTTTATGCCATCTAAAGAGAGAAGCATAAAGTTTACATTTCTTTCAGAGCTTCAAATTTCCCATGACAAACACTAGGTTGAGGAAACTGAGTGTTCTCTGATGAGCAAAGTGTTAACTGCCACATCCCAGAAAGTGAAGCACAAGCAGTTCTCTACCAATAAATAGTCCAGTTATGAAGTACGCATTCTAAACTGAGATGAAATACTATCCAGAGTGTGCCTTAAGAAAAGAAACTTGTCACCACAGCTTGGTTAAAAGCCAATGTTAGTTAACGATTACATCATCTAGCCCAATATAGTACACTGAAGAGAAACTCAGAATCGATAGAGTTTCAGGATAGTTTCCTTTAGTTTTAGACACTGTGCAAAAGAAAAAAGAAAGAAAGAAAAGAAATATGAATAAATATATGAGACTATGATATGCGGAGAAAAAGTAATTCAAAGGGGATTCCATTTTCATGCAAGGCCGTTCTATCCCAGACTTTGGGAAGCGAAAATTAAAAGTAGTAAATGAGAACTTTTCATTGCTCCCCTATCATGTCTCAGGCTATTGACATACATTATTTGATCCTCAAAACCACCTCAGGAACAACGCCCCATCATCAGATGACAAAATGGAGGTTCAGAGATGTTAAGTAAATTGCTCAAAGTCACAAAGATAGAATTGATCCTAAGGTCTGTATAGCTTCAAAGTCATGCCCTTTCTTCTACGCCACATAACCCAGAAGCAATGAGAAATGCAGAATCCTTGCTGTTCCCAGGCTCTCGGCAGCCCCCTAATACTCAGCTGATGAAAGATAATTTGAAGATCATTGAGATGTTACCAAAAATATATTTGACAGACTCTGGAATTATAAGACTTCATCTCCAATAGACTTTAACCTTTCAAATTCATGAACCTCTATTGCCTTAAAACCAAAAAGTTACTAGAATGTAAGCAGTAGATAAAATCAATTTTTAAGGACAAAGAGACATACTAGATAAGCAATCGTGATTTATATATGTATTAAAAATTTTAACATATTTAAATTCAACAATTCTAACTAGAAAAACTTCCAGTAGTTTAATATAAGGCTACCTACAATAAAAAGCTGAAGACTTGCTGCTTTTACTGAAACATAAACTTTTCTAAAACACTGTATGCAATTTACAATTCACCTAGTTCATTCCTAATCCTTCTCTTAGCTTCTCAAATATCTAATCTTCTCAATTTTCTGCATATTTCTGAATTCAAAACATATTTCAGAACAAATAAAGTATTTTGGCCTGCAAATCATATCTTTTGTGTTTTCATATTTTTGCTTAGGTTTTATTTCAAATGACCTCTAATAATATCAGAGATCTTTCCCTTCTATTGCCAAGTTTTTCTGTGACCTAACTTTGTGCCTGGAAATAAATGAGTACAATTCAGTTAAAGTCAACATTATCTTTTTAATCTATAGAAGGAATGTGTGTTTGAAGTGGCAAGAAAGGGGAAATGGACAGAGATATTCAATACATATTTGATACATCATTTGAAGTTTTCATATAAAATTCCCACCTTAACTCCTGACCAGCACAAAGCCTGCTCCTTTGACGTTTCCGTCCCTTGTTTCAAACTCCTCTTCAGTGTTGGTTGTGGAGACGGGGGCCTGAGGAATGCAAGCTTTGTGAGGGCAGGGATTTGTTTGCTTTGTTCACTGGTATATCCCAAATCCCCGAGTGCTTGAAGCATGGCAGGTACTCAAATATTTCTTGAATGAATGGGTGCTTGGCTATAGCCACCATCTTCTTCTCAAATGCTGATCAAGTATGTCCAACAAAGAGTGATCAGGATGGGGTGAGGGGAGACCATGTTGTCACTTGAAGAGCATTTTTTTTTTTTAATTGCAGGTGTTTGGGTACAGTAAGCTATAAGGTAGCTTGGGAGCAATAAACTATAAGATATATCTGTGGCCCAGACAGAAAATAAGCTTGGAGCTAGCCAAGAAGCTCTGGGAGTTACCGGCCACATCTTTGGGTAAGTCACTAGAACGTCGGTCTTCTCATCTTTGAAACAGACATCTAGAATTATTATTAGGAATAAGTGAACAAGAAAAGTGAAAAATAACAAAAAGTTTTAGAAGCATCAATGAGTATTATTTTTATACTTATCTTCTTTCCATTCTTGGGGATAAAAGACTTAGAGATGGAATGATAACTTTCTTTAAATATGTGAATAGCAATGTCGAAGAAGACAATGGCCCTATGTGTTTACCCTAGAAGATAAAATTATGAATAAACGACATAGTATAAAAAGAGTAAGATACTGACACAATAAAATGCAGATCTCACTAGTAAAGAATATTCCTACCCATAAGAAGATGCCCACCACTAAAGATGTCAGATTTCTATTTGGAAATTTTGCGAAACCAATTTTAGTTAGAAAGGTATTAGCTAAGGTATCTACCAACTCGGATTTTAAGATTTAATGATACAATTTCTATTTTGTGGCTGAAAACTAAAGGTTCGCTCATAGTTCTTTGCATACCAATAGTCAGAGTATAGGTAGGTAGTTTACAACATAGTACACATTGCCAAACCTGCTACCTCCCTCACCATCTTCATCCTCCAAAAGAGTGGCAGTCATGTAAGTTCACAGGGACCAGAAAATTAAAAACCACCAAGTATGATTTCATTATTGATGACTTTGGAAAAGTACCAAGGGGTAGCACACCATTACATTCCCACTATTCAGATCAAATGAATATTGATTTGGTAAACCTGATTTAAGTTCAAATGTTCATCTGAGGCAACAAACCTTTTTTAGTGTAGCAACTATAATTCTTCTGTCTTTCTTTCCCCTTTTCCATGTACCTCTGTATGGGATATTTAACTCAGAATAGCAGGCACTTCCTTTAATAACAGCTCTCCCAATGTACATACTCATCATACATAAAACTACTTCCTTCAAGACCCAAAAAGAAATGCTCTATCCTCTACCCACTCAGACCAAACAATGACAATAACAAATATTGGAAATATTCACCCACACTAATAGATGTTATCACTCTCATTTCAATCAAATTTATCACAGGGTCTCCACTGCCTTTTTCCTCATCACTGTTATCCTTCTAAGACTTAAGGTAGATGCAATTCATGAATTTGAAAAAGTAGAACCTGCTTGGAGAGGAGGTTTTATCTTATAATTTTTATAAGACAACATTTTTGGCTAAATAAAATGATTGTGAAACTAGTCTAAGATATGACTGTACAATCTAAGAGGCAAGGAAAGGACATTCTACCAAGCAAAATCGAGTTTTCTTCCCACTCATGCAGCCATAAGAGGGAAATCTGGACAACTCAGAACTTCAAGTTATTCTAGAATTAGAGAGCTTCTTCCACCAATGGTTGCTATGTTTCCCAATCTCTTCCTTTCTATATGTATTTTTAAGAATGGAAAATACTGCTTGATATGCCAGTGTGTTCTGACATATTTAAAGAGATCTAGAACAAAAGCATGGGTTTTCTGGGCAGCAGTCTCTTCCCACACCTATTCCTCTCACAATGGCAGGAACTCTGCTGGGTTCTTTAAAAATTATATCAGTCACTCCTCCCAATTCCGAGTATGTGTTTTGAGACACTGTATTTTTTTATATTATTATTGATTGTTCTTTGATTCACCACAGTTCACCACCATTCCTAATTATTTTTCACTAACTTGTCTCATTCATTTCTGTTACTTACCTGGGCCCAGGGAATTGGGAACCAATCACTGTGAGATTCTTTAAGGTCAAGAAAGCTTCACAGATGTGCAGACATGTTTTCACTCCCAAGCAATCCTTTAAGGGCTAAGCACATACCTTTGTAGGGAAGACCCAAGAATCTTTGGTATTTATATGCTATCTGCAGATGAAATAAGCCCAGGTTTTTGTTTGTTTGTTTTTTTAACCCATGGTATTACACAGACATATATAGAAGACAAGTTATCTTAAGAATAAACAGAACTTTTAAAATCATGGAAATACAACCAGGCAAGTTTTCAAACTTACTTTTGTGTGAATGAAGGTATAGTGCCTGATTTTGTTTATTGTTTTAGTTTAGAGCAAATCTGTAACTATGAAAACACTTTAGCACCCGTTAGGATGACTACTATTAAAAAACACACACACAAAAAATAGCATGCATTGGTGGGATATGAAAACACTGGAACCCCTGTGCATTGTGGGTAGCAATGTAAAATAATGCCACTGCCGTGGAAAACAGTATGGCAGCTCCTCAAAAAATTTAAAACAGAATTACCATATGACCCAGCAATTCTTCTACTGGCTTTATGCCCCCCAAAATCATTAAAGCAGTGTCTTGAAGAGATATTTGCATACCCGTGTTCACAGCAGCATTACTCACAAAAGCCAAAAGGTAGAAGCAACCCAGCAGCCCATCCATTAATGGAATGTGACATAATAAAATATTATTCAGCCTTATGGTGGAAGGAAATTCTGGCACATGCTAGGTGAAATAAGCCAGCCACAAAAAGGCAAATCCTGTATGATTTCACTCCATGAGGTTCTGAGAGGTATCAAAATCCTACAGACAGAAAGTAGAATAGTGGTTTCCAAGGACTGGGAGGAGGGGGAAATAAGCAGTTGTTTAAAAGGTACAGAGCTTCAGTTTAGCAAGATTAAAAAGTTCTAGAGATGTTTTGCACAATAATGTGAATGTACTTAACACTACTGAACCATATACTTAAAAATGGTTAAGATGGTAAATTTTGTGTTATGTTTATTTACCATAATTGAAATTTTTTTTTTTTTTTTGAGTTGGAGTCTCATTCTGTTGCCCAGACTGGAGTGCAGTAGCACGCTCCCGGCCACCACACCCTCAACCTACGGGGCTCCGGCAATCCTTCCGCCTCAGCCTTCCAAGTAGCTGGAACTACAGGCGCGCGCTACCATGCCCAGCTGATTTTTTGGATTTATTGTAGAGATGAGTTCTCGCCAAGTTGCCCGGGCGAGTCACGAATTTTTTAAAATAGGAAAAAAAACACTTTATGAGGGTTGAGAAAGATTGTATGTTTTTTAATCTAGACCAATTGGGACTTCCCCCCCCCTTTTTTTTTCTGAGTTGGAGTCTCACTCTGTCACCCAGACTGGGGTGCAGTGGCACGTTCCCAGCCACCGCAGCCTTGCCCTGCTGGGCTCTGGCAATCCTTCCACCTCAGTCTTTCAAGTAGCTGAACTACAGGTGCACACTACCACGCCCGGCTCATTTTTGATTTATTGTAGAGATGAGGTCTCGCCAAGTTGCCCAGGCGGGTCTCAAACCCGCGGGCTCATGCAATCCACTCACCTTGGCCTCCCAAAGTGCTGGGATTACAGGCTGAGTGGGGTCCTATTTTTTAATGATAGATATTAGATTGTGTGTCTCCAATGCCTTTGAAGAAAAGCCATGTCTTTTGTTATTCTGCTCCAAGTACAGAGACACTAATCAGTCTGACTTAGAATATATGCTTCAGGAGTTCAGGGAATATGGCCTTTGTGTGCCTGTCTATTTGTAAACACACAGAAAAGTTTTGTACTTGGTAGGCGTTCCATAGCTTCAGAACAGCTATGTTTTAAAAGAAAAAAAGTTATAAACTTTGAAGTTGGCTAGGTGCAGTGGTTCATGCCTGTAATCCCAGCACTTTGGGAGGCTGAGGTGGGAGGACTGCTTAAGTCCAGGAGTTTATGACCAACCAGGGCAATACAGCAAGACCCTGTGTCTACACACAAAAAGATAGCTTGGAATTTATCTTTGGGTCATTAAGCCAAAGATGCCTAAACAAGATAATTTGCTTAAATAATGACAGATTTTGCTGTGAAATCACTAGTTCCATACGTCAGTTTCTCAGGAGGCAGCTTGTGGAAAGAACATAAACTTTGGTGGCCAGCCTTAGTACAGGTTCCAACTCTCTAGCTTTCAAATTCCAGAGTCTAAGTCGTAAATGGGAAATGTTTTCAACTAGGAAAGTTGTTTTGGGCTTTATAAAGTTTCCAGTTTAGTACCTTGTAACAGTAAGTCACTACAAAATGGTCATTATCTTTAAAAAAAAAAAACTGATCTCTAGTATGTTCTGCCAGATTTTTTAAAGTACCATAAATATTTTAATATATAATAATACTTAATGCCTTAGAGACAGATTATATTACATGAATACAAACCTAATTTACTGGATTCTATTGTGAATAATTTGTACGACAAATATAACAACAGGATTTCCAAGAGCAGTAACTGTATTAGTCTAACTCAAATCAAACGTTGAGCTCAGTCTAGTTCCATTTAAAAATTACATAAGCAATGACTACAACAAATGATTAAGAAAGAGTAAAAAACCCCCAAAAAACGCCCACAACTTTGGCCCTTTTTAGAGTCACCACACAGAGATTTTCCTTGCAAGGTTAACATAATGCTATAAGTGGATAAGAGTGCAGATTTCCTAAAAAGTTACAGAAGTACACTCCCCACATTTCCCACTTTGTTCTTATATTCTGAAAAGGTTGTCAATAATCTTAAAGTTAGCACAGAGACAAGATTGAGGGAAAAGGTGTGCGGGAGAGAGAATAAGGGAGAGGAAGACAGCAAGGGGATCCCTCTGGTGCTGCATTTGGTGAATGCTGTATTCACACACACCAGCATGCTTCCCAAAAGCCTTTGCCAAATGCATGTAACAATGCTCTTCAAGGCCAATCTTATCCAAAAGAGAAAACCCAATCTACGTGCCAAGAACAGCCGATAGTTAAAGGGAGACACCCAGAGCACAGTCTACAAAAAAGCTCAGCCTTGACAGTCGGGTCTCTGGTGAGTACTAGAGGAGGAGAAGGAAAGGAGGGAAGGGGAGGAAAGGGAGGAGGAAAAAGAGGAGGAGGAGGAGGAGGAGGAGGAGGAGAAGGAGGAGGAGGAGGAGGAGGCGGAGGGGAAAAATGCCTGACGCCGCCTGTTAATGCTCCCTAGATTATAAACTGCCTCACTTTAACAGCCACCCTGGCCAGGCATGGTGGCTCATGCCTAATCCCAGCACTTTGGGAGGCCGAGGTGAAAGGACTACCTGAGCGCAGGGATTTGAGACCAGCCTGGGCAACTTGGTGAGATCTCACCTCTACAATAAATAAATAAATAAAATTAGCTGGATGTGGTGGCGCAAGCCTGTAATTCCAGCTACTTGGAAGGCTGAGGCAGAAGGATCACCTGAACCCAGTAGCAGGTCAAGGTAGCGGTGGCCATGAGTGTGCCACTGCACTACCTACACTCTGGGCAACAGAGTGAGACTGCAACTCAAAAATAAAATGAAATAATAAATAAACAAACAGTCACCACCTCCCCCATCCCCCACCCCCACCCCCCACCAGGAACAGCCCTGCTACACATCAGAGTCTCTAACGTCTGCCAATGGCATCATACCTGGCGTGGTCAGAAGTGCCAAGAAGTGCTCAGTGGCAGAACCTAAGGATCAAACATGAGAATGGGCTACTTGCTCTTCTTCTTTTTCAGAGCAGCAAAGGAACGTAAGGGCTCCTCTGATACTCTTACTGTACCTCTCTTCCTAGGCACTGAAATAAAAAGCTGGAAATATCAACACTGTAGGATTGGGGATTAGGAAGTTAAAGAGAAAATATTGACTTTTTCCTACAGTTGTAGATATTCTCAACATTTCTTTTGTTTTTAGACATGGAAGTGTTGTCATTTATATTACCAGTTAGGAAATCGGGACTATTTTTCAGATAGGTCTGCACACATACAATGGTCAACTCCCTCTTACATAATGCACACACAGTGAAGAACTGTCACATGATTCCGCTTGATAGGTATAGGCTTCTTCCAAGCCTGGAATCTCATGATTTACTATAGCTACCCATACTGTAAATCATGCCTTTAAAGACATGGGAAATTCAATTCAGAAAATAATTTCATGAGACATTTTGCTGAAATGAACACTAGAAAAGAAATTACTTTTGCCTGTTCTGCACAGATCATTTATTGAGAGGAAAAAAAAAAAGAATAAAAATTCTTACACTCTTTTTTCTCCTTTTATTTTACTCAATAGAAATTAATTAGCTCCATAAAATGAGCACTTTCCTACCAATTCTTGAAAACTGCCTGAATTCTAATTCACGCATACAGAGTTAGAAGTGAAATTATGTAATTCAGTTCAACTTTACACTGCCTGGCCTAACATGTAATGCGCTAAAATGATATGTGATAAAGTAAAGGCTCATTCTTAAAATAGATGACTTAAACTTTCAATCACTATTGGTATGCACAACAGCTGGTGTCTATAACCACCAACAGCAGAGCTGCCTTCACCTCGGTGACACCATCCTGCCTACCCCATGCCACTATCACCTCCACCTGTCACCAGCACACACCAGAGTTAGCCAACAACAAAGAAAAGGCTGGTGATGGCCAATCAACAGAAAATCAAATCAAAGATTCAGTAGTACTAAACACTTTCCAAACTGGGTTTAGAGAATGATGTGGGTCCTCAAGGTTTTAAGGTATAAAAATCCTTATAAAAATGAATTTATTACTATTACCAGTAGTTCAATGAGATAAATCGTGCCTTCAGTTTTCAAAATACCTGGAATGATAAATATATCACTTTTAAAAGCAGACCAGGGCATGTGACATACCTAGAGTTGGCAATGCAGAAAGAACAGAAAAATATTTTAAATAATTTACAAGAACAACTTTAAAAATTACAATGCTAGGTTGTTTGTCCTTCATATTTCTCTTGCACTATGTAGCAAAAAGTATCAGAATACTGTAAATATGCTATTCATTATTCAAAAAGTTCATGTGATCCATTTCAGCAGATAAAATGCCCTATCAACAGAAATTTTATGCAAAGTCTGCTCTTTTTTTGTTTGGTTCACTGAACTAAGTGCAAACCATCTGCTACCTATGATAATCAGAAAAAGTAAAAATTCAAACAGCTTTTTTGAAGATAACACAATAGCACTCCAAACAGAACTTACTTGTTTAAAAGCACCATTTATGAGGTTCAAATCCTAATGACTTCAAATGGCTTAGAACCCATACTTCAATAGCTTCAACTATATTTTTGAAAAAAGAATGTAAGGCTGGGTGCAGTGGCTCACACCTATAATCCTAGCACTTGAGCTCACGGGTTCAAGACCAGCCTGGGCAACTTGAAGAGACATAAATCAAAAAATTAGCTGGACATGGTGGCACATGTCTGTAGTTCCAGATACTTGGAAGGCTGAGGCAGAAGGATCGCCTGAGCCTGGTAGGTCAAGGCTGCAGTGGCTGTGAGCATGCCACTGCCCTCCAGTCTAGGCAATAGAGTGAGACTCTAACTCAAATAATAAAAATAATAATAATGTCATATCCTATCATGAAATCTTTGGGGCATATTCCTCTTATGTGATATTCCTGAATTAACATAACTTTTTAAAGTTTGTTAATTTGTATTTTTTTACTTGACAAGTAAAAATTATACATATTTATAGGATACAGAGTGATATTTCCATACATATGTATCATGTATAATGATCAAATTAGAGTAATTAGCATGTCCTTCACCTCAAACATTTATTGTTTCTTTGTATTGTGAACATTCAAAATCCTCTCTTTCAGCTTTTTGAAAACATACAATACATTATAATTAACCATTAAAATCTAAAAACTTTTAAGTTAAATTTGTACTATAATTCCCAATTATAAAACTCCACATAAGTAATGTATTATAGTGATAATGAATGGCTTGATTTACATCCGTGCTTTTTCTAAGTCAAAATTGGATTCACTATACCCCTAGCTGTCTAACCCCAGATGAGTTACAACTCTCAAGATCTCAGACTCTCAACCTATAAAAAGAGAGCTCTAAAATGTCATTCTCGGGAACTTACTTCCTTTCTGAATTTGTCTAGCACTGTGCTTGGCATAGACGTAACTTGATAACAGTCCATGGCTAGGGAAGGTTAGAGATGAATGCTTCCAAAGCTTCAGATATTTCCCACAGGATGGTTTTAAACAGTACTGTTAAGTTTAGAGACTGAAACGCAAAACCAGCTACCACAACAGTGTCACCATTTTTATAATGATATAACCAAATGAATTTTCAAGCTACCAAGCCTTATTCATTTATCAATCATTTAAGGAAAATGTGATTTTGTTTTAAAGGCGCAATTCTAAGTTTCAGGAGAGTTTTAAACAAGCACCAGGATATGGTTTCAAAACTCAAGTACTATACATTTTGTCAAGACCCACTATTGTTTCTCAATGGCATGTAAATGTGCTTTGTCCTATTTTCTTGATGAATAGCGCACACACAAGTCCAGCTCCACCTACACAACGACTATGCCACAAATGCAATGCATTTAAAAGAGGGCTTTTTTTTTGGCAACAAAACATTACAAACCCTAACTACTCATAAAACAAGTGTTGCAAGAGATAAAGAATTATAGTAGAGAAACCAACTTTAAAATCCCTCACTTTGCCTCACTATTACTCATTGAGCACATTATTAAATAAACATAACAAATAGAAGGAAAAGTTATAGGTTAGTTATTTTGCATTTTAAAAACCAACAAGGCCCTGCAGTGATGCTTCCATTGCACTTCGGTATAATCTGTTTAGCTCTATTCAATCGGAAGTTTATTAAATTCCAGAGCTCTCTACAAAATCCCTGTCAGACTGACATTGAGCCAGCAAGACTGGATTTCACATATCACTCTAAAGATGCTCTGACTTTCGATAAGAAAAGAAGGCACTGACTATTCTTATCCATTCTTTTCTTTTCTTCCTGTTTATGGAATACGCTGACAAATACTCAACTACAATGATCTCAGTCACAACTCAGAATAAGATTCATTTCTCAGTCCTCAGGCAGAAGCTGAAGTGAAGAAAGATGGCGATGTTGGAAATAACTAAAATTCAAAGTGTTCCCTTGAGGCCGGGGAACTACTTCCACCAGAGCACGAGTGAGTATGGTCACCACTGTGTTACTGCCATAGCTTTTTGACTCACAGTGCCCCACCTTACTGCCACACCCATGTCTGAGCCAGTTCCCAACTCATCTGTGGAGGCATAAACAGTCTTTTATCAGCAAGAGGAAAGGATGTGTGACCAAGAGGACTCCATGCTGCCCCCAAGGATTCTCTCCAAAGACGTTTCTTTGAGAAGTTGAAATGATTTCTATATTGCAGGGTTCTTAACCCATTCTGGGTTCCTGAAACTCCTGGAATTTCAGGAGCCTTGAACTTCTAGAAGTCTTACACAAAATTGTTGGGGGATCAGAGGGTGTAGTTTGCATGCAAATGTGCATTCTTTTTTACAGGGAAGTGACTGGGTGGATGGGAGGGCATATGTTTTCATCACATAATATCCATAACTTCTCCAAAGCATCAAGAGAGCCACTGCTGTACAAAACAGCTGTGATCTTAAGGCTCTTCCTTCTTCCATTAAGGGTTAAATGCAAAGAGAAGAACTTCTCAGAGTAAAGTGGGAGAGAGGTTCCTTCTCTGTGCATCAAAGAACTATGAGTAACTGTTCAAACACAGTTGCCTTACATTAGAAAAGACTAGAAAAGTCATTGTAATCTTTTCTTTTTCAGTTTGAATCTCTTTGCTTCGCCTGCTTAATTCAGTTATTCAATCTTCCAAGAATTGCACGCTTTAATCTCAGAGACTACTCAAACTGCATGGAGTTCACCTTGTAAATAGTAATATGATTCTACCTAAAAAGAATATGACCTTGAACTTCTCCAGATTTGTCAATGTAAGTTCATAATAAAAGATAAAAACCAAAAAGAAGAGGGTTTGGTAGGAAAGTAACTCTGAACATATATGAGTTCCTTAAGGAACGAATATAGAAACACAACAGATAAATTTGACAGAATTATTAGTTACTGTGGTCACTCAAAACAACCCCAATTTCATCCTATAATGGGAACCATGAGCAATTATATCAAGTGGGATTTGCCAATTATAATTACATAACTATTTAAAAATCTAACTGAGAGCCGGGCTTGGTGGCTCAGCCTGTAATCCCGCGCCTTTGGGAGGCTGAGGTGAGTGGATTGCCCAAGCCCGTGGGTTCGAGACCCGCCTGGGCAGGCAAGACCTCATCTCTACAATAAAATCAGAAAATGAGCCGGACGTGGTAGTGCGCGCCTATAATTCCGGCTACTTGGAAGGCTGAGGCGGAAGGATGGCCGGAGCCCAGCAGGTCGGGGCTGCGGTGGCCGGGAGCGGCCACTGCACTCCAGTCTGGGCAACAGAGTGAGACTCCAACTCAAAAAAAAAAAAAATCATCTAACTGAGATGCAAGATTTTAAATTGTGAAATAAAGAGCAAAAATGAAGATAAGGTTTTCAATCTCTTATGGCCTTTACTTATGAACCAAGTCTCACTGAACCCCGTAAGATACTGACCTGTGACCCACAAGAGCCACACGGTCTCATTTACCTCCTGCCTCAATATTATTCACCCTTGCATGGCACACAGCTGGTGCTCAATACTTACTCCAAGTTGAGATTTACTAACACACTCAGCAGTGCCATTTTGTGATCAATAAGTTGAACTCTCAGTAGTTTGTTATTTTTTCAGCTCCTTCATAAAAGTCCAGATCGATGCAAAATGCCAAGTCTAAGAATTGAAACAGAAATCTCGCTTTGCTTGGTTAATCACAGCCAATGTGACTTCATTTTCTAGCACTGGGACAAAGGTAAATTCCTCATGTGGTTTACGAGCCCTAAGAATGGAGTGTCAAAGCTCCCCCAGGTTCCTTCTAGGTCTCCCTAGAACTCAACAGCGAAGATGTCTCCCAAGCAACTGCCCAAATTACAGTAGAATTAAAGAAACCCCTTAAAACTTGCTGTTGAAATCAGACAAATATAAAACTGTGTTGTTTAATATGATCATTAATGCAGATAAAGTCTATACAGTGTAGCGTACAGTTTTGGACACAGGCTTTTCCCAGAGAAATTCCTACTGATGTTGACACAAACTATCAGGAAGAGTTTCCATTTGAATTCTTACCAGGACAAGAACCAAAACAAGTAAAAGACATCCTGTGAACTATGGGCCCTTGTAAATAAGAAATACTCTTCACTGGAAGAGACCCGGAACATCCATAGAAGTGAATATAAAGTGAATTTCAGGAAGAAAAATAATCATTAGCTAAAGAAAGCCATTCTTTTGATGGAAAGGGAATAATTTTGTTCAATAAAGATGTTTTCTACTTGAAAAAAAAGAAAAAATTTGTGAAAAGTTTATTTACTAGTTTATTTAGAGGAAATTCATTTAAATTTTTATATACTTATATTAAAATAATTATATAATGAATATTCACCCATTACCCAGGCCAAGAAACTAAAATGATTAATATGAGGGGGCACCCAAAGAAAATCAGAATTTATTTATAAAAAATTGTGTATTTATTCTTACATGTTTAAATTTCAGTCGCCTTCAAAGTACTCTTCCTTTGATGCAATATACCTATCAAGATGCTTTTTTCCACTGCTTAAAACAGTTTTTGAACCCATCAGTTTTGATGCCTTTCAGTGATTCTGTCATTTTTTCCCTCACCTCTTCCATATCAGCAAAAATTTCCCTCTGAGGACTTTTTTCATCGAGGAGGAAAAAGAAGTTATTTGGGGTGAGACTGGGTGAATAGAGAGTTTGGGACACAGGGTTCATGCTGGTTTGGGTCAAAAACTGTTGAAACTTAGTGCTGTGAGCAGGTGTGTTCATAAATCACCCATCATGAAATGGGCAAATGCGTTAAAAGAATCCCTCCCCAGATAATTAACTGAAGTTGAGTACAGCCTCTCACAACAACACTAGCTGGTACATGGATGCCAATGGGTTCTAGAACACTTACCTACTGGGGACAGCCTGTACTACAAGGGACCTTCCCTCAAAAAAATAACTCCTTTTTTTTTTTTTTTGGTTTCCCCCTTATTTACTGACTAAACATGAGCCAACAGTGGTATGACAACAGCATGTAGTGAAGAATAATGATGAATGGAATTCAGAGGATACATTAAATAAAAACCTTGTGCAGTGATTCACCTAGTAGAAATGGACTCACCCTGGCATTCCTTTAAATAACTTGCCCAGTAGATTAAAAATGTGAGTCAATTTTTTCTCCACTCTCCCATTCCCACTGCCTCTCAGGATTTGTTTTGCTTTTTTGTTGAAATGGGGTCTCATTAGGTTGCCCAGGCTGTTCTCAAACTCCTGGCCTCGAGTGATCCTCCTGTCTCAGCCTCCCAAAGTACTGGGATTACAGGCATGAGACACTGCATTCAGTCCAGATTTTTTTTTAAGAAGACATATTCACAAGAACCAGATATTCAATTCCATATCTTCATGGAAACCTTCTTTGTACAATGGAAGAACTATGTGTGACTAGAATTGAAGTCTATAGTAAACACATGTATTTTTAAAGCATTTCTCTAGGCCAATGGTAGGAAACTAAACTGAATGTGTTTCCTTCTAACAAAAGAACTCTTCCCTCGCTGACATGGGATAGACAAGAATCCTTCCACTATCAACATTTTTTTTTTTTTATCGGTCCTATGTCCATTCCAAGTTAAAAGCCAAGACTGGAATAACACTAACCTGTAAATGCTGACTGCTTTCCTGGTGGTCTTCAGAAGGTCTTCTGCTGAAAGAATCAATAACGGGAGTCATGACTGACGTTCTCTTGTGATCTCTACATTCTTGACAAGTCCTTTAATGGATTTTAAGCTCGCTAAGTGTATAAAAGTACCAAGCTTACCTAATGCAGCAACTCAACTGATACTGTAGGAAATTAAGATAATTTTATGCCTTAACTTGATTGGAATTTTGGAATAATTTTACTCTTCAAGATGTCCATCTAAAATATGATGTCCCAATGTGTTTTAACTTTCCTATTAGACCTTTCAGAATAGTTTGAATTTTCAATTAAATATAATTTTCTAGAAACCCAGGTAACAAATCATGAGCAATTTTGGCAAATCATTAGCAAGTATTATTGCCCTCCCCCACACAAATTTTGGTGAATAACTGCTCAGTCAAAACTCAATTCCTAAGGACTTAAGTTTAATCAGAGTAAGCAGAGGAGGAGAAGGAACGTAAGGCTTTTAAAAGTAATAATAAAAAAATATCTAAAACTGATTGAGCACTTATTCTTTGTCAGGAACACAATACAAATTTCTTAAATGTTTAGAATAGATCATCTCACATCACCTTCAGTTTTTTGTATCCCGCATAAGGCATTTCATTCTACTCCTTGGACTGTATGTGTATCTGTTGCTATTTCCTTTACTAGGCGGTCAACACCCAAAGGAAAGGGACCAAATTATTTACTCTTTGCTTCTCTACAGAGTCCAGATCTGGGCCATAGTTATGCACAACACGTATTCATCCAAAATGGATTAACTAACCTCTGATCATGGAACATCCAAATTTAATACCTCATAGGATATTCTTAGAATCAAAGTTACAAAATCATATTTCCTATCCCAAGGGAATTCCAACACATCAAAACTCAGTAATTAAGCTGCACACACTATCACTATAAATTCTGCATGGGAAGTGGCAAATTTTGCAGTTAGACTCACAAAAATCAAATTCAATTGTTTCCGCCAAACTCATGCCTTCTTTTAGAGAACAGACAGTAGGAATGGTGGGGAAGGGGAATATAACCCAGTGGATTCACAAGCTTTGGGAAAACAGACATTGCCTGTGATACACAGATGATTTCCCACCTCTGCCCCACAAATGTATTTCAAGTCCTAAAAAGTTCAGTGTGATTTTTTTAAAAGTAGAAATTGCACTGCATTTGGAAACATCTGTCACAACTTCATATTAATGGAGGAAACAAGTAGCAATGAGCCTGCATAGAGATTCCATTTTTCCCTTATGGTTCAATACAAACCATTAATTTCACTAGTGACTATCATTATTTACCAACATAACCCCTGGATACCCACACCCAAGGCATGAAAAGATCCTAACCAAGCCATCTTGATCTTCTAATTATGATCAAGGTAACAACCCACATAACATCTTTCTGCCCATGCAGAAGTAAAATGAATAAAAAGAGAGCATTAAGGTTTATGTTATTACTTGAATTTTAAAGACTAGCATCTGTTTTTTAAGTGGAATAGATCCATTTATCTTAAAACGTGACCATTCACCAAAAAATAAATAAATAAAACAAAAAAACAAAACAAACAAACAAACAAAAAAACAAGCCCATGGGTAAAAGCAGAAGTATAAAATGAAAGCATCTTAATTAATTAATGTCATTCAGCATCCCTGGTGACATCAAGGTCTATACCCAGGAAGAAAGTGAGTTTGGAAGGTGTAAATAGTACTGCATTAGATATAATTACATAAAGACTTCTTGATGAAGCCAGAATAGGTTAAGAAAAAAAAGAGAATTTTCTCCACAACTGTGGGAAAAACTAGTGAGAATCAACAAGGGGCATAAAAATTCTTTATTGTATATTGTTCACCAAATATTCCAAAAATGAAGACAACATATTCAGGGCTTTGTTTTTAAAACTCTGGGCAGAAAGGTCATGAAATGTTCTCATACCATTTGCCTTATTGCTGAATCCCAGATTGGGCTCAGTTCCAAAGAGAGGTGTTAGCAGCACCAGAATGGGTGTGCAGGTGTTGTTTTCACTTTTTATTTCATTTTATGTATTCTATATTTTATCTTTATTTTTCACAGGATGATTGGTTTAAGGCATAAAATTAAGTTCATGACATTTGTAGCACTAGAACACTCTAGCTTGATGATTCAATCTTGCATGTATAAAGTCCTATGTCAAAAACCCCTACTATTTCCAACAACATATCATATCAACACATGTCCAGAAAAACAGGGAACCACAGATCTCTATGAGGAGAGAGAGCCAAACTAAAAGTCTAAACAAGAACAGAAGAGATGTGATCCATATAATCAGATCCAGCCTTTAAAACAAAAGCTACAAGGACTCAAATCTTGCCTTAAGTCAGTACTAATTATACTCACCAGTGAGAAGGGTAACAGTGACAGGAGAGGCCCTTCTCAGAAATATCTAAAGTTTAAAAGAGTCCATAAGCACGTACAAAGCTATAGTATACTGCTTGCTCCCACAGATTACTATATAACAGTTATGTTTAATAACTTAGATAAGAAAAATTAATCTTAACTAGTTGGAGGTTGATGGAAATGAATGCAATGCATTCATATTTCCACAGCCACAAATACCACTTCTAAAACAATAGTCAGACAATCAAGTAAAAGGAAAGTATAAGAGGAGTCAGGGCAAATTTGTTACTACCAGCGAAATAAAAATGCCAAGCACATGTGCTTTTGATGATCAAATAGTAGCATCATCTTCATATATTAGCGAGAACGTGTTCATTACTTGCTTTCTGGCACAGACGGTACTGAGGTCATCTGTTTAGAAGTGAGGTTTTTTAAATATAAAGTTATAGCAAGCAGTATTAAAACAGTTATTCAGTTTTTATACAGTTTCAGCAAAACAAAAAGCTCCTAAAGATCCATCAATGGACAGCTCCTCAGATGTAAAACTAGTTAAAGAACTCTCCAAAACTGGAGTGACACTTATTTTTTGGTTGTCCAGTACCTTGTACAGAGTGGGGACTCAGTGAGTTTTCAATGAAAAAAATACATTTGAAGACATATAAAATACCTTCTCACAAACTGTTAAAATTAGTAGCATTCACTCAACAATAAAGACATACTGAGGCCGGGCACAGTGACTCACATCTGTAATCCCAGCACTTTGGGAGGAGGAGGCAAGAGGACTGCCTGAGCTCAGGGTTTGAGACTAGCCTGTACAACATGGGGAGACCTTGACTCTACAATTAAAAAAAAAAAATTCGCTGGGCATGGTGGCACACACTTGTAGTTCCAGCTATTTGGAAGGTTGAGGTGGAAGGATCGGCTGAGCCTTGAGGATGCCCGTGGCCATGAGTGTGCCACTGCACTTCAGTCTACATAAGAGTGAGACACTGATTCAAAAAAAAAAAAAAAGACATACTGAGCATGTGATAGCTGCCACTGAGTTAAGCACGAGAATTAAGTTATTAAAATAGAATACAATGACAGTAAAATTTTTATTAGTTTTTGTGATTTTTCAAGGTTATAGCTACATGGTCTTGAATATCCAGGTTAAAGATTTAGAAATGAGTTAACCACTTAGATTTTCAAAACCATTCAGATAAGTGGTATCAGATAAGTGAAATCTTACAGCTGAGTTTTTCGGGATTCAGTTCATGACAAAGCATTTAAACGATGCACACAATATTGAACACGTGAATACTTAGCAACATATTCAACTGAAAGTTTTGCTTTTGTTCTAAAGGTCCGGCATCTAGTAAGTAGTCTATAAGAGGCAAGTCTTTAGAACCAATGTGTTCATATCTACGTTTGGAGAAATAATAGAGCAAAAAAGCAACATGAGCGTGTTTCCAAGAACACCAAAGGGCACCAAAATAAAACCAGCAGATGGCTCTAAACACACACAGAGAGGAAGAGAGAGGAAGGGAAAGGGGAAAGAAGAAAGAGAAAGAAACAGAAAGGCAAGAAAAACAGAAGGAAAGACAGAAACTAAACAGTTACCAGAAGAAAAGTATGAGGGAAAAACTATTTTAAAATGAAGGACCAAAAAGTGAAGAAAGGATTACAGAGGAGGGCTCCATGTCTGGCCAAAAAAGCCAGGAGAAACAATAATGACTTTAGCTAGGAGGTATGAGAAGGGAACAGAAGCTGGCCACCTAGAATGGCAATGAGGCACTTCCACTCTACAAAGGTGAGTGAGCCAAGTTTGCAGTGGAAAGCAAAAATCATGAACTTCAGAAATCTTCCAACACATATATTCAAATGGCAACAATATATGGGAATGCAGGACGAAAATCTCCAGAGTCTTCTCAGACTTTTAAACGACCACGTCTCTGCTCAGCTTCTATTCTACTTCCCATCCTCCCAAGTCCAGTGACAATGATCAGAGTCTCTGGAATCAAAAGGGCTATTGCTGATGTGCTAAGGAGGCCAAGGATTCTGCAAGCTGAATCCTTGCAGATACCACAGTGCTGGCTGTACTCTGGTCTCCAAGGCCACCACACACCCTAAAAGATTTAAATGCCTTAAGGTAAATGAGGGACAAGGGAGGAAACTTGAAAAACTGTAATAATGTGGCCTCCCAGATTCAATCCAGAGCAGACAATAACAACTTTTTTTAAAAAGATTTTTTTAAATGTCATATGTTCTTCTGCATGGAGAGATCATTTCCTGTTAAACTTCAGAGCAATTAAAAGAAAAAGGGATTTAACATTACTAACCCTAAGAAAGTATATAATGAATAAAGAATATTCATTTCCTAAAGAAAGACTACAAACACAAAATGTTTCACTTCCCTGAGGAGATAATTATTAAGTTTTAAAAGATTCACTCAGGCAAGAATGAAAAAGTATCACCAAGTCAAGGTCATATACACTCTAACTTCACAATCCAGGCTCCTGGACAGGATTCAGCAAGCTCTATGAAGATCCGACCATATTCACTCATTAAAAGGATTAGTGTTTCCGCACAAACGCCTACATAAATCTTATTACACTATCTACCACTCCAAAATTAGTCACCTAAAGGTTTTTTAGACCGTTTTGCATAAATACTTTTGAATAGCCTGAGCAATTTTATTCCTGAAATCTAAGTACTCTTTCTACTTCGAAAGCCATCTACGACTGTGACTTCTGTTGCATGCATTTCTTTTAGACGACTTTAAGATACAATCTCTAATGAAACGTAATTGTACACCTAATCCTTAACTGTACCCCACAAAACTATAATAAAAATACTGATTAATTAAAAAAAAAAAAAAAAAAAAAGATACAATCTCTGAATACCTTACTCCACAGACTGGACATAAGCGTCAATAAAAAGTGGAAAGTTCTCTGGATGGACAGGTACGCTGGGGTGATGGGTAAAGTGTTTCCCTAAAACTCAAGAACAGCAATTCGAGTTCAAGCCTTAAGACCTCACGAAATGGGATTAAAAGACACAGCGCTCATTTACTTCAAGATACCCAAGACAAATGCCACAAAGGACCATTTTACCTGTCTTGCTAGGTTCTCCGCAGTATATGAAAAATCTTCCAGGGACCCAAGCCATGTTCCAAACTTAAACCAAGAATCCCAAGGGGGCGGAAGGCGACTCTGGACACCCCTTACTGTGCAGAGCTGGAAGGTTCAGCCTACCCTCCCCGAGAGGGGTGCCCAGGGCCCCCTGGGACGACAATAACCAAAGGGACCCCGTGGAGTCGCCGTGCCAGGCCCTCTCCCAGCTCCCGCGATCCCCGCGGCCCCCGACGCCCCCGGCTGAGCTGACGGCCACCGGGAACGCAGCCCCGGTCCCCTGCCCCCGAACTCTCCGCCCAAGAATCGCGGGAAAGCGGCCTCTGGGCGGCTGTGCCCAGCGGGACGCAACCTCGGCGCCCCCGCCCCACTCCTTCCTTGCCGGCCGGGGCGCCCTGGGTGCCCCTCCCCACGGCCCCTCCGCAGGGCGGGAGACTT
>NW_007248853.1:808245-857009 GCF_000164805.1 Carlito syrichta
CCTCCCCTCTCCCGCGTTCGCCCACCGCCACGCGGAGCCCGCCTCCCGCCCGGCCCCAGCCCCGCCGGCCAATCCTCGGGGTGGGCGGTGTCCGGGCGCTGCTGGTCTCGGGCCCAGCGCGGACACACGTGGGCGGGCGCTCCGCCGAGGGCGCGGGCCTGGGGGGCGGCCGCGCGCGGGGGAGAATTCTCGCTTTCCCAGGAGGTCCCAGTCTCAGGGGCATGTCGGAAGCTTCTAGCGGAGTTCTTCCGAGTGGGATTTTGGTCCGGCGTCTACTCTTCACCCTGAGAAGAATTGAGAGAGGAGAGTAAAAAGAATAACAATAATAGTGATGAAAAATAGAAACCCGGGTGGACGTGCTTTGTTAAATAAAACATAAGAGTTTATAAATAATGTGCATTTGCTATTTTGAAACCTCCAGTAAGGTGAATAGTTAGATAAGATTATTTGAGGGTGGCTTTGTAAGAAAATGCTATTTGCTATTTCCAGGGGAGCAAGAGCCGAAGTTACACAATCAAGGTTTCTCATACTGTGCTTTTGTTGACTTTAGGAGTTTCTGATAAGATTAAAGTCACAATGTGAAATTCTGTTAATTTTCACCCAAAATGAAGCAAAACACCGGCACTGAATTGAACAATACGTGCATATTGTTATTGCTTGACAGAATGGTCTACCTTGTTTTTGCTTAATATTGTGGTAAACGTCGCTTACCCTACTGATAACTTTGACAAAGTGCCAGGTACAATACTTATAGTTTTCATATGATGTTCTAGATCATTATACTTATAGTTTTCATATGATGTTCTAGATCATTCTTAATTTTATGACATGTTTTCCCAAGAGAATTTACTAAATGGTGTGGTGCTTCACTCCAGAAAATGACATGTGCACAAAATCTCAGTTACTGTTTCCAGAGTTCTTGTACCAGATGAAGTCATCTACAGATATTAAAGAACTGGAGGTTTAAACAGCACCCTGATTACCAGGGTATCATCTGATAGAGTAAATGTCATAAGTAATAGAGACTCTATCAGTATAAACTTGTTTTTACAGAAAAAAAAGATTCCTTATGCAAACTGTCATTAATAACATTGAGGGAAATGTCACATGTGTATTCAATCCAAATTCCCACAAGGTAGGAGGACTTAAGATACTTTGTCTAGTTTCTATGGAGGAGGAATCTAAAATCTTTAACCTGATTTTTAAAAAAGTATTTTAAAACCTAAGCGATTTCCGCACACATTTTTTATTTAAACACCCTTTGTTTTAGTCTGTGTTGACTATGTGATTAGATGGCTGCACAATGATTGGGGATCAACAAATCTATTTGACATTTAGAAACTGCCAATTTAATCAGAATACCAATCTTTGAGTTGATCTAATCTGTCCATCTGAGCATTTCCTGAGACAAGAACACAATGTGTCCATGTGTGTGAGTGATAAAAGGCATTTCATCTATAAGCAAAAATGAGCAAGTCCTCTCAAACAACTTTCTAACAAGATTGACAAATATCTTGACACACTGTTTTTTTACTTGATATTTTTTATTTCCTGTTGGAAATTATTGATTAACCCTCAAACCTGCATCACGTCTTTGGATATTTCTCAACTTTTAAAATGGCTTTAGATGTAGAAAGGACAGGATGCCCACGTATTTAGTATGAGTCTCCAAGATAGACTGGGCAACAAGAAAAAATAAATTTTTAGAAATAAAATATTTGGAACAGCTCAAGCTATTTTGATTTCATCTTCATTTGTATCGCCTTTTGCTGCCAGGAATGGGATTAGCATCTTCTTCCTAGTTGAGTCATGTTTTCACCCACTTTCTATCTCACCCTGCCCAGTGTACCACTGTCACTTTTCACTTTCATCTGTCAAGTTTCCTCCTTAGGAATTAACAGAAAATCCAGCTTAGTCATTTTTAGCAGAAGGAGTAACCTTGATTGTCAACTTCCAAAGATTTCACAAGCATTTGTGCAAGTCTGAACTCCTAAGATTTTATGAAATTGCAGGGAATTTCAAGGGACTTTTGAAGCTAAATAAATTCCACACCCCGTCTTCCCAGAGTTGCCAAATACAACCCATAGTAAGTCTCTTGTCCATGAATAAGGGATTTACTTTAACTATCAAGTCTGGATGAGCTGATTCTTATTAGTTCTAATTTGTGACTCTTTTATCCCCAAGCTACTCCAATGAACACGAGCGAAAACCTCCCCCCGCCCTTTTTTTTCCCAGATTGTTGGATAGTGGATACTGATGTTTGTGCTATAATTGAATAGGCTTGAGAGAGAAAAAGGATTGGACCAGAGTTCGGGCCACTAGAGTTTCAAGGGCTTTCAGGTCACAGTTTTTCTCCACACCCCTTTCAAAAATGTGTAAAAAAAATAAATAAATAAAGGCGATGTTCCGTTAGACACATTCCATATCTGCTCATTCCTTAAGGGAAACAACAAAACATGGGAAAAATGGGAAGAAAAAAATGACAAGTTATGTTTTACATTCATATTTTTCTGCGTGTATTTTAACTAAGACCACACAATGGTTTCGCAACGCTTTTCTATTCCACATGACTCTCCCTACAAATTTCCCTGTGTCCTGTCACTTGGCTTCTTTCTGGGTTTTCTTTACATTGGCTATTAATCAAGTACTGCCCACAGCTCCACCCGCCCCATGCTAGTCTCTGTTTCCTTCTGCCAGGATTCCTGCTGGGACTGTATCTGCGGGAAAAGCCAGCTTTCTCAAGCCAAATAACTTCAGTTAGCCTATTGCTCTAAGGATTGAAAATCGGGGGTTTAGACAGGAGCTCAGCTAATGTAAATCCTCTTACTTTCCTTCAGCCTTGACAAAGGTCCTAATTGCTCTAGAGATCTCTTACACATGTCTAATGGATCCTTCTCAGTTCTCACATTCCTCAAATTCTCTTCTGCTGTCTGTTTCTTTCTTGTCTTCCCCCTTGGCTTCCATTGGGATCTCTTGGTTTTCCTTGTAGCACCTTGATAACTTTTAGTCCTGCTTGCTAACTATGGCACTCTTAAAATTAAATTCTTGAATAGCTCTTTTCTCCATTAAGCTTCACAGTCTTAGCTGTTATCCATTTTTCAGGCTCAACCAACGTAATGGCATCCCAAAAGATGTTTGCCAGGCCTCATCTTTTATTCTTGCTCCAAATTGGGCCTCTGGTGAGATAAACTTACCACCACCTAAAACTGTATGATTGAAAGCATATTAATCTCTTTCTTAGAATGATATTTCTCTCTTACTTCCTTCTTATAATTCTTCTGGCACTTCAGGCTTAATGTCTGACAGTTATTGTTTACTCCTTGTTCTCCTTTTTTTTTTACTTGGAGTCTCACTCTGCCAGGCTGGAGTGCAATGGCACGCTCACGGCCACCCCAGCGTCAACTTGCTGGGCTCCAGCGATCCTTTAGTCTCAGCCTTCCAAGTAGCTGGAACTAAAGACGTGTGCTACCACACCTGGCTAATTTTTTATTTATTATAGAGACAAGATCTCACCGGGTTGCCCAGGCTGGTCTCGAACCTGCGGGCTCAGGCAATCCACTTACCTTGGTCTCCTAAAGTGCTGGGATTACAGGCCGAGCCACTGAGCCCTGCCTCTCCCTTACTTTTTTACGTTCCATTGATCACAAAGTCTGTCACGATTCCTCCATTTATTCTTTGTCACAGAAATAGTCCTTTCTCTTGATTACTATGAATTCACCTTCCAAACCTCTGTTTTCATGAAGACACATTTTTTTGTTTGGTTGATTGTTTTTTGTTTTGTTTTTTGGGTTTTGTTTTTGTTTTTGTTTTTAGTCAGAGTCTCACTCTGCCGCCCAGGCTGGGGTGCAGTGGCACAATCACTGCTCACCACAGCCTTGATCTCTTAGGCTCAGGACATCCTTCCACCCTAGCATCCTGAGTAGCTGGGACTACAGGCACACACCACCATGCCCGGCTAATTTTTTTATTTTTTATTTTTTGTGGAGACAAGGTCTCTTCATGTCACCCAGGTTGGTCTCAAACTCCTGAGCTCAGGTAATTCTCTCGCTTCAGCCTCTCAAAGTGCTAGGTGTGAGCCACTGCGCTCTACTAAGACAAGTTATTGCAGTCTTCTAAAAAACTCATTATGGCATCAGATCGCAGTCACTCACTTTTGAACACTCGGTCTACTTTAGGTCTTCTTCAGCCTTGTGGTTTAACCTTTTTTTTTTTTTTTAACATGGTGGGACTCTATATTTTTCCAAATAATTCTGTAAAGATGGAACTCATGTGAATCCATCACAATTTTTCTGATTCTTTTGAAGTTTTCTGCCATACTATCCATGGACGAAGGTATCCCTTAAACCTCATTCAAATGTACTACACATATTCTGGATTATTCCATTCTAGAAGCTACATACAGGGCTTCTCAGACTTCTTCATGTCAATGTCACATATAGAAAATAAACATTTGTGTGGCACACTTGGGTCAATTTGAGGAATTTGGGGTTATCTTACATGAATCTTTACATTAAAAAATAATATTTTCTTTATATTATGTGATTGTCATAAAGTAATGCATGAAATAAAAGATAATACATATTAAATTTCTATAAAACATCCAAATAAAATGTTTTAAAATTTTGTAAAAAAAAAACAAACTCATGGTATCTTCTCATTGATTATGGAATCAAGTTAAACTTCTATCAGAAGCTGGGCTCGGTGGCTCAGCCTGTAATCCCGCACCTTTGGGAGGCTGAGGTGAGTGAATTGCCTGAGCCCGCGGGTTCGAGACCCGCCTGGGCAGCAAGACCTCATCTCTACAATAAATCAAAAAATCAGCCGGGCATGGTAGCGCATGCCTGTAATTCCGGCTACTCGGAAGGTTGAGGCGGAAGGATTGCTGGAGCCCAGCAGGTCGAGGCTGCGGTGGCCGGGAGTGGCCACTGCACTCCAGTGTGGGTGACGGAGTGAGACCCCAACTCAATAAAAACAAAAAACCAAAAAACTTCTATCAGATAAAAGTCTCCATTATCCGCATTAGTATGTTTTCTCAATTTACTATTTAGACCTGTGCTATCTGATATGGTAGCCACTGACCACATGCATGCTGATCTTGAGCATTTGAGATGTGGCTAGTCGGAACTGAGATGTGCTAAAATGCAAAATACATGCTGAATTTCAAATACTTTGTACAATCAAAATCATATAAAAATGCCTCATTAATTTTCACCTAATCACACATTGAAATAATTTTTTTAATATATTGGGCTAAGTAATATATATAATTAGAATTCATTTCACCTGTTTCTTTTCCTTCTTTTTTTCAAACTAGAAATGTGACTTGCCTTATATTTCTGTTGCATAGTGTTGACTTAAACAATCAACAAGCCTGTTCTGGGATAGGCAGTATACAACAGATCAGAGAACTTTTTAAAAAAAAACAAAACAAAGAATAATTCTACTTCAGCCCAACCAGTCTTCACAACCCAGCTAGGGAGATAAGACATTGAAAAATCAGTTATTGATATAACCAGTAGACAAGCAGCAAAAGAAGAAAATTATCCCTGTAGAAGCTTAAAAGAGACAGGCTGTCAGGGATGCCTTTTTTTTTCTTTCTTTTTTTTTCTTTTTTTTTGAGAGTTGGATCTTGCTCTCATCTGGCTAGAGAGCAGTGGCATGATCATAGTTCACTGTAGCTTCAAGATCTCACCTGGGCTCAAGATCTTCTCACCTAGGCCTCTGGAGTAGCTGAGACTACAGGGCACACCACCACAACTAGAGATGGGGTCTCTCTATATTGTCTGAGTGGTCTTGAATTCCTGGGCTCAACTGATCCTCCTGCTTTGGCCTCCCAAAGTGCTGGGATCACAGACATGGGCCACCGTGCCCAACCATGGATACCTTTCCCGAAGAAGTAGAATTTCAAAAGATCCTGGAAGAATATATAATATTTTTCTTTTCTGCAGTTGTCGAAGAATAAGAAAGACATTCTGGGACAGAGGAGGTGGGAAAACACTGAGTACACTTGGGATGTGTAGACCAAATTTGTCTGGGGTGAGTGCTGTGCCCTGATATGGATTGGGTCTATACATTTCCTGTGCCACTGCACATTCAGTCACCTCCAGAATGGCTTTTCTGTCCCATTGCTTTCTTTGAAGCTTAAACTCACTCAGTACCTAAGCTAAAAGTAAAGGTACATTTATGTTGCCAGTCAGATATTTTTCCTGCCTCTGAGTGAGACACCAAAGTAAGTTCCAAATGTATGTTTCCAGACAATGGCACTGCATGGTGTTTTCTCTGAGGACATATCCTTTCCAGTTGGGTAAACCTTTTGAATAGGGAAATCAAGCCATGTAAAGAACAGAACTCAGTGTTTATTTAAATTGCCTCTCACCTTGGTTAACCAACCATTCTGATTTGCCCAGCACCGTCCTATTTTGGGCATCAAAAGTCCCCTATTCCAGGAATTCCATCAGTCTCAGGAAAGTTGGAATGACTGGTCTACCTTACTTATTCTGTCATGTTACAAGCTCTGACTTTATTTTTCATTTCTAGTCACTGGCTTTCTGATAATTTGATATTGATGACAAAATGACAGAGACAGTGTAATTATGTTAAAAAGGAATGTGGCTTCTTTCATTGGCCACCTCAGTGCTGGCTTGACAACGTTTCTTCTTAGTCTTAGTTTCATGGTGTCCTGAGGAGAAACAGAATTCTTCATGTTAAAGTCATTTATCTTCCATTTTAAAAATATGTTACTGAGTTCCTTCAGGAAGAAGTGTGTCATACGTTCAATCAATACTCCAGTTCCAAAAGGTGGGATTAGAGGAAATCCTACCTGCAAGTAGACTTGTATCTTCCTGAGACTTCTTGCTGGTCCCTTTTTTTTTTTTTGAGCTGGAATCTTATTCTATCTTCCATACTGGAGAGCAGTGGCACGCTCCCAGGCACCGCAGCCTTGACCTGTTGGGCTCCAGCAATCCTTCTGCCTCAGTCTTTCAAGTTGCTGGAAATACAGGTGTGCGCTACCATGCCTGGCTAGTTTTTGATTTATTGTAGAGACAAGGGCTCGTCAAGTTACTTAGGAGGGTCTCAAACCCGCGAGCTCAGGCAATCCACTTGCCTCGTCCTCCCAAAGTACTGGGATTACAGGCTGAGCCACCAAGCCCGGCTGCTTGCTTGTCCCTCTGAAGTCATGCTTCTCCTGTGAGTCCCATGCTTGTTCTCAAGTGCTGTTGGCTAAGGGGCAGCATCGAAGTGAAGAAAACCCCCTAGATGGAAAATTCAATAGAGTAAGTTCAATTCCAAGTTCTGGCAGTAAAGTTACATGATTAAGAAGCATCTAAGTCCCAAAGGAAGGAAGCCCCAGTGGTGAAATGACAGGCAGTGAGTTTGAATTTTGAAGATATTAAACTGGAACCTTTCAGATCATACCATCTACACCATACGTTAGTAAAGCTAGCTATAGTAGAATCACTCACCCAGAAGTTCTAGCCCAAGTCTGAAAAAAATAACTAAATTCCAATTTCCATTCCTGTTTCCCCTCAGGACACCATGAAACTAATAACTTTTTGCATACTGCTCTGAATTCCAAGTGGCAAAACTTTGGTATCAAAATACAGAAGTCCCTTCTTATCTGCAGGGAATATGTTCCAAGATCCCCATTGTATGCTTGAAATTGTAGATAGTACCAAACCCTATATATACATTTATAAAAATTAGGTACTAGAAGAGATTAATAACAATAACTAATAATAAAATAGAGTAGTTATAATAATATACTGTAATAAAAGTTACATGAACGTAGTGACTTTCTCTCAAAATATCTTTTATTAGCAAAAATAGCCAACCATGGGTAACCGAAACCATGGAAAGCAAAAATGTGGATAAGGGAGGAGTACTGTACTTGTATAAAAAAATGTCAGTGTAATACCCTCCAGGGCTTCTCTATAACCTCGTCAGAAAACTAAAATCTTTGAGATCAAACAATGAAAATTAAAGTTACCGTATGGTGGTGAGAGAAAGAGTCGGAGATAGTTGGTTTCTTACTCAGTATGACTTTGATGTCTTTATCTGGCTTAGGCTCACAGAATCCTTCCTTTAAGATGTCCTATGAGTCAGTAATATGTCCTAATGAACTCAGGCATGTTTTTGAAGTTCCCACCTGTTTTACTTTTAGAGTTGAATTGGCATGAATTGATGCCCTTCAGCAAAGTAAATAGTCTTTTTATTTATTTTTTCTTTTGTGACCCAGACAAAAAGGAAAAGTCTACTTTAATGATGAGTAGTCTGGTCCACCAACTTCTTTAAAACAAGTCAGTGCTAGCTTAGTCAGGAGGAGAACATCTGGGGTTCTTCCTCAATTATGAGTTGAAACTGCTGGCTCTGATGTGGCTCGCCCTTCGTCTCGACTATCAAATTAAATTACACTGTGCAGGGCAATTGGGCATTTTCTCCAGGAGCTTTAGAGACAACTTGCTGTTTATTGTTTTTACCTGCCTTGGGGTCACCTCTATGTGTCAGCAGTAGTGATTACCAGAGTGTGACCCAGGACAATTAACTGATTGAAAGGACTTTAGCTTGTTGCTTGGGCTGTTGCTGGATGGGGTGTAGCACAATGCTCGTAGGTTCTTTGTCCCACTACTGAAAAGAATTTCTGAATGGCCAGCAAAGCTTTAAAACAATTTATTAGAAAAAGAAAGAGAGAGACAGAGAGAGAGAGAGAGACAGACAGAGAGAGAGAGAGAGAGATTGAGAGAGAGAGAGAGAGAGAGAGAGAGAGAGATTGAGAGAGAGAGAGAGAGAGAGAGAGGCCAGTAGGCAACAGGCAGGAGAAAAATTGCTCTTTTGCTTGTGACAAAAAGGTTCACATAGCTACTTAATATTAATATGTTAATGAGTGGGCTACAGGAACTACCTTGACGGGCTTTTTCTTTGATGAGCTGAGGAGGTGGGGTGTCTGGGAGTCCACATTGAGTCCACATTCCAGCCCACAGGGCAGTCCCGCCTGCAGACAAGATATCTGGACACTTCCTTATTTTAAACTAATAATTTCCCATAAGAAATTTATCTATCTCTGTCTAACCTACACTAACTACCCTGCCTCAGTGCTGCCATTTCTTCCACTGGTCCTGTAGCTGCCTTCTTCCTAGCATATTTTCAGCTTAGGAAATCTTGGTACAAAAAAATAACAGGAAGAAAAGGAGAAGAAAGAAAAGTCTCGAAATGACCATATTTTAATTTTAAATGCTCTGTCATGTCACAACCTATGTAGGCATGTGACCATTATAAAAATATACAAAAATACATTCAAATGTATTATTAAATGTATTTTTCTGAGGCCTCAGGAAAATCACAAGGCTCCCTATTTTAATGCAGAGGTTGTAATCTCAGTCTCCCCATGAGGCCTGACAGTAACTAAAATTTGAATTTAATTGGGTACAGACAATAATGAGGTGTTGAGAGGGTGGCTATGGACCTGAGTAAGCATCTAAAATACAACATTTTAAAAAAACTGAGCCAGATAGGCTATATGCAATGAAGGCTAAATTAGACTCATGAGCTGCACATTTTCAACATCTTCTCGAAAGTTTATTTATATAATCATATAGTCAATGAAATTACTCATCAAAATTATTTATAAGACCCCTAAAACTGACTTATTCATTGACTATAGGCTTAGTAGATGTTTAATTTTCTGTAATATTCTGGTAAGGTATTCCCTTTAAGATACTATTGTGTTTGTTAGTTTTTAAACAAGCACCAAGCTCAGTATATATTTCTTTGGAAAAATTACCTAAGCACATTTCCCATGAGAAATTCTACTTGTTTGTGTGGGAAAAAATACAAAAGAGTTTATTAGCAATAAGATTGTGCATGATCATGAGAATGGCAAAGTAATCTTTTTTAACTGAGTGCATATTCTAATCCTCCTGTATGAATTATGTGAGTAAAATCTTTGAAGTATTGTTGAGGAGGTAATCTTGACTAAATTGAACTTGACAGTGCCCCTTTATCCAGTTCCAGTGTGCTTAGACTTGGAGGCGCATATAGAATCATAGAGAACACTGGTTTAAAATATGATTCAATGAGTGCATTCCAGCGGTAGATAAGACAACTCAGGGCCATGAAAACTGCACTGAATCAAAGTAGCCTCAACATCCACAAACGAACATTTCCTCTGGGGGGGTGGCACTTCAGTTTGAAGGGCTGTTTCACGTCATTTTATATTAAAGAAATTTTAGCAGGAATCTCTAAAGAGGTGCACAACCATATCACAAATGCATATTGTAGACCCATTAGGTCTGGCCAGATGGACCCTACACAACACCAGAAGGTGTTTGAAAGGCATCCTTGAGTTATGCAGAATATAACTTATACAAAATATAACTTAAGCAGCCTCAGTAAGGATTCATGGGTCAAGTAAGCTGTTCCAGATACGGAAGTTTCTCAAAGAATAGAAATTCATTCTTTTAATTACCCAAATTTAAAATGCCTCGGTGTATGTATATTTTTGTAAAAAGACATTTTAAATGAATTTTTAAAATTAATGTACAATTCCCGGGCTTCTCAAAGTTTGCAGGACAACATATTTTGTGTCTTTGGTTTGGGATTATTAGTAGATAAACAATTAGAACATTACTTTGTAGTATGTTACCCCAGTGATTATTGAAGCATGTGTGGCAAATAACCACTACAAGAGTGTTTTAACAATGTTGCTAAACAATTAAAAAAAAAATAATGTTGTCAAAACAATTTTCAAGGGTCCTGCTTAGTTTGGGGGCTCCCCGAGACACTGAAACAAGGCTTTGAGTGCAAAAACTTTATTTGGAAGGAATGAGAGAGTAGGAAATGAAGACAGAGCAGGGAAGGAAGAAAGAAAGAAAAACAATATGTTAGCCTGGTGTGGGTGGTGCATGCCTGCAGTCTCAGCTATATTTCCTAACCATTCTAATCCTTATACCCCTCATTAACCTAATTGAAAATAAAATACTCAAATGATAAGTCCTCGTAGTTGTGAGGCTGAGATGGGAGGATCGCTTGAGGTAAGGAGTTCTAGACCAACCTGAAAAACTTAGAGACCCATGTCTCTTAAAAAATAAAAAATAAAAAAAGCCGGGCTCGGTGGCTCAGCCTGTAATCCCACGCCTTTGGGAGGCTGAGGTGAGTGGATTGCCTGAGCCCGCGGGTTCGATACCTGCCTGGGCAGCGAGACTTCATTTCTACAGTAAATCAAAAACTCAGCCGGGCATGGTAAGCGCGTGCTTGTAATTCCGGCTACTCAGAAGGCTGAGGCGGAAGGATCGCTGGAGCCCGGCAGGTCGAGGCTGCGGTGGCCGGGAGCGGCCACTGCACTCCAGTCTGGGCGACAGAGTGAGACTCCAACTCAAAAAAAAAAAAAAAAAAAGGTATGTGTGTGTGGGGTGAATTATCAAAAAAAAAAAAGTACTGCATGGACAAAACCCTGCTTGGGAACTTTGGAAAACAATGTGGATTAAGTATCTCACTGAGGGAAGAGAAAAATGGGATATATGTATATCAATTGTACCAGCTTTGTTTCAGGGCTTCTCCTGGAGGTATTAACTCCTCCAGAACATGGATAAGTATGCTTTTGAGGGCAGAGAAACTCCCTAGCAAACGGTTACAGGACATAGTCTTCCTTCCTCTTCTGATGAAGAGCCACCCTGTATCCTCATTAATCATGACTTTTTTCTCTCTCTCTTTGGTCAACTGGAATAAGAAGCTGAAAATAACAAGAGAGAAGACGTAACTTTAGACTTATTTTATACCCTTCTAGAAAAATCTCTCTCCCTATCAGGAACTAGAACCCTTGACTTGGTATGCCCAAAAGTTGTGGGAATGGGAAGCACAAGTTCTCCAAGTGGTTCCCTGGCCCATACAGAGGAAACATGGACACTGTGGAGGGCTGACTTGTTAAATTAAATTAAAATGAGGTATGATGGGGACCACAGCCCCTGTGTCCTATCATCCTGCCCAAGATATGATATTGCTTTTGATTTGTTATTATGGCTGGTAGGAGCATCTCCAGGGACTTTCATTTGGCCTTTCTTACTGTACAGGCCAGAGACCAGTATGAGGTTTTGCCAGCTATAAATATAGCCATTTTAATTATGCATTTAGGCAACAGATACATTTCCACATGCTGGGTCCATAGATTTGCTGGATCTACTGTAAGATGGACTTGGGTCAGGACTTCACACTTCATTTTTCGTCTTGCCCCCAAAAACCTCTACTCTAAAGGAGGCTATGATGTCATTTTAGGCTTACTGCATAAGTGTCCTATATCAGAAATGTAAAAAGCAGTGTAAACATGTGTCTCAGAATTTTATTCACAGGGACCAAGAACTGAGGTATTTATACTCCAACTCTCTTCAGTCAGGTTGAGGGTTGCTCCCAGGAGGGCTAATTCTTCAGCACACGTGGCCTACAATGTGCATGGTGGCAAGAAAAACCCCTCAGTTGCAGGCATTGGTAGTTGAGAATCAGTCCTATGTGGACTACTGACATAGGAAGAGCAAAGGGACATGCATGAGACCATTACTTGCTACTTTTAGTTAACTTTTAAAAATGCATTTGACTTTATTTCATTGTATTTTAAAATATTTTATAAACATAAAACCAATTATTAACTCCTCTGTTTATATCTCTTAGAAAAAACCTACCCACATAATAAATTAAAAGCAAATAACATTGCAAACCAATAGAATTCAAATGAACATTAATTCAATATAAGAGATGATGGGGCCAGGCCTGGTGGCTCAAGCTTGTAATCCCAGCACTTTGGGAGGCTGAGGTGAGGGGATTGCCTGAGCCCACGGGTTCAAGAACGGTTTGGGCAACTTGCCACCATCTCATCTCTACAATAAATAAAAAAATTAGCCAGGCATGGTGGCGCATGCCTGTAATTCCAGCTACTTGGAAGGCTGAGGCAGAAGGATCGCCTGAGCCCAGCAGGTCAAGGCTGTGTTGTCCATGAGCGTGCCACTGCATACTAGCATGGGTGATGGAGTGAGACTCTGACTAAAAAAAAAAAAGCCATAAATTATGGCTACAGAATAGAATATGAATGGTATACATCTTGACAATACAAAAATATAATATATAAATAAATGTATTTAAAACTGTATAAATATCAGAACCAGAATCTGGGGCTATGGAAATGCAAATGTCTAAGTGTAAATGTTAATTTACCAATAAAGTGCTAATTTTACAATAATAGCTAAAGTTATCTTTGGGTATCTAAAGGTATCTAAGTGCTAATAAATAAGTAATAATAAATAATAAGATATCTAAAAGTTTCAATAAAATCATAATACTATAAAGCTGAATATTACTCAAACATCTTAAATATTTAATTTTTTTCTTAATTTCACAGAAATTTTTAAAGAAACTTTTTATAATAAAGAAATATGAATCTCAAATGTATCTAATCTTTAATTTTACTTTTCCTTTGATTGAATAAAAATTAAACTGATTACCATTATTTTTTAAATAACAGGTACACCATGACACCTGGTTTTTGAAACATTTTATTTCTTCCTTCCTTCCTTTCTTTTTCTTTAATTTGGGGGGATTTTAAATTTTCTTTAGATTTTTCTTGAATTTTTATAACTAACCCAAAGTTTTACAAAACAAAATCAGGAAAAATATAGTATAATTAAGCTTTTCATTGTTTTAAAAAATTATCTCATAACTTCTGTATTGATCTAAAGCTCTAGACATATTTTCAAACCGATTCATCTTATAAACCAATCTGATTTCTAGAGGCCAACTGATCCTGGCACTGTTCATATATATGCATTTCGCAGGGTGATGGGAATGTTTAATTAATTGAGATGTTTTTTCCCTTCAGCCCAAAGAAATAGAAATGGTTTCTTATTATTATTTACCTATTAGTAGTTAAAATCTATCACTCCTCTGAGGTTAAACTAGGGTCCCAGAAGTTTAGGGTTATGATTAGTGCTTTTAGAATTAATGAACAAGAGCCCATAAGACCTTGTGACTGGAGTGGGTGTTATATTAGAAAGCACGGGAAACTAAGAAGTTAATCTCCCATATCATTCTTTTAAAAAAATTTTAATTTTAAATATGTGGGGTACATTTCAGGCTTAGGTATACAAATGTTCATTATGCAAGTACCCTTGTTGATGAGGTATGTCTTCCCCTCCCCTCCATATCATTCTTAAAATGTAACTGGTTGAAAATCAAAACCATAGAAAGAAAAAAGAAACTTTTGCAGAAAATGTTATCTAAAACCTGAGATACTCATGTTTTCTACCCCATGGCAATTAGCTGCTTTTGAAGTTTAATGTCCTGACTCATTCTTTGCTAATAAGTAGGCAACAAAGAGCAAGAATCTTTCAACTCACCAATAACTAAAAAGTACGTTTAACTAAAATACAATTTTGCACAAAATCTTATGGCATCTTCAGATACACCTGTAATTTCAACCTTTGGTTCTACCAATCATGTTTAGGCTAAATTCAGCCTTTACTCAGAGCTTACAAAGATTCCTACCTATTTAAAACAGCCATATGCCTGGAATTCCCAGATGATGCAGCTGTGTGAGGATAACAGATTTTTTTCCTCTGCTTTCTTAAAATAGTGGTTAAGTTCCAAGTCTGAGGGAAAAGGAGCTGAGAATCCCACATTCTAAGTACAGAGAGACCAGCAATCGGGGCTTATATGCCTCCACCAGTGAAAGAAGTTCTGGATAAGAGACGTGGGCTTTGGAAGAATGTGATATTTGTGGAAAGAAGTTATTCCCATCCTTCTCTAAAGCCAAAGAAATATCACTTCTAAGGATTAGAAGAAGAAAAGATTAGTATTTAATTTTGCTGTGTGGCATGAATGTGAACAACAGGTTTGGTGACCCGACTGGTAGCTGGCAAAAGAGAATGGAGAAGGGACATTGGTGTGGGACAGTCACACTCTGTGGGGGCTAAAATCTCCCCCTCCAATCCTTGCTGTCATCCTTGTTTGAGAGGAATATAGTACTTGAACCTAGCCATGCCCACTGACCAAATAACTTGCCTTGTAGGCTAGATTGGGGGCATCACCAGGACATAGCAGTGTTGAGAACAAAGAGGTGAACACATCACAGCAATGTGATATGAAGTTACTGGCTGGTTGTAAATTATAAACAACTCTTGAAAGGGACTACCAGTGACTAACGAAGCTGTCCCAGAGTAACCTGTCTTCAACCATTCACACCAAGACAATAAGCTAGATCAGTGCTTCAGATCATCCAGGGGAAGGGACTGTAAACTTGCAGAATAGAGTAATGAAACCTCTGTCTGTTCTTGGTGAGATCATACAATTACTTTGGAAAACATTTGGACAATTTCTTAAAATGTTGAGCATATACCTACCATATAGCCAGGTGATTCCACTCCTAGACACTTAGAAAAGCACATTCCTAGGCCAGGCACAGTGGCTTAAACTTGTAAACCCAGTGCTTTGGGAAACCAAGGCAGGAGGATCGCTTGAGGCCAAGAGTTAAAGACTAGCCTTGCCAACATAGCGTGACCAATATCTCTACAAAAAGCAAAAAAAGTCACTGGGTATGATGGCACACACCTGCAGTCTTAGCTACTCATGGGGCTGAGGTGGGAGGACTTCTTGAGTCCAGGAATTGGAGGCTACAGTGAGGTATGATCACATCATTGCACTCTAGCCTGAGTGAGACTCTGACCTAAAATAAAATAAAATATAAAATATCATATGACCATACAAGAACTTGTACACAATAGCTTTATTTATTTATACTAACACCAAACTGGAAGCGACTCAAATGTACATTAGCAAGTGAATGCATATACAGATGTAATATAACTACATAATTGAATACTACTGAACAAGATAAAAAAATGAACTACAAGCATATTTCAGGGATATTATGGGTTTGGTCCCAGATCACCCCAGTAAAGTGAGTCACACAAGTATTTTGGTGTTCCAGTGCAAATAAGTTAGGTTTGTGCTATACTGTAGTCTATTAAATGTGCAATAGCATTATGTCTAAAAAAAAAGTACATATCTTAATTTAAAAATGCTTTATTGTTAAAATGCTTTATTGCTAAAATGCTAACAATTATTTAAGCCTTCAGTGAGTCATAATGACTGATAAGAGTGGTGGTTGCTGAAGGTTAGGGTGACTGTGGCAATTTAATTTCTTAATTTAATATGAGACAACAATGAAATGTGTCACATCAGTTGACTCCCCCTTTCACAAAAGATAGCTCTGTAGCATGCAATATGGTTTAATAGCATTTTATCCACAGTAAGCGTTCTTTTAAAACTGGAGTCAATCTTCTCAAACTCTGCTGCTGCTTTATCAACTAAATTTATGAAATATTCTAAAATCTTTGTTGGCATTTCAACAATATTCACAGCATCTTCACCAGAAGTAGATTCTATCTCAAGAAACCACTTTCTTTGTTTATCCATAAAAAAAGTAACTCCCAATTCATTCAAGTTTTATCATGAGATTGCAGCAATTCAGTCACACCTTCCTCTTCTAATTCTAGTTCTCTTGTTGTTTCCACCACCTCTTTGGTGACCTCCTCCACTGTAGTATTGAACCCCTCAAAGTTATCCAAGAGGGCTGAAATCAACTTCTAAACTCTGTCAATGTTGATATCTTGACCTCATCCCATGAATTACCCATGTTCTTAATGGCATCTAGAATGATGAATTATTTCCAGAAAGTTTTCAAGCGACTTTGCCCAGATCCATTAGGGAAATCATTGTCTATGGCAGGTGTAGTCTTATGAAATGTAAGTATTTAATAACAAGATTTGAAAGTCAGAATTACTCCTTGATCCATGGGCTGCAGAATAAACATCATATTAGAAGGCATAAACACATTAATTTCCTTGTACATCTCCATTAGAGCTCTTGGGTGGCCAGATGCATTGCCCATGAGCAGTAATATTTTGAAAATAATCTATTTTTCTGAGCAGTAGTTCTCAACAGTGGGCTTAAAATATTCAGTAAGCCATGCCACAAACAGACAAGCTGTATCGAGGCTTTTTTGTCCCATTTATAGAGCACAGGAAGAGTAGACTTAGCATAATTCTCAAGGGTCCTATGATTTTTGAAATGGTAAATGAGTATTGGCTTCCACTTCAAGTCACCAACTGCATTACCCCCCTGACAAGAGAGTCAGCCTGTTTTGTTTTTGTTTTTGTTTCTGATGTTTTAAAGCCAAGCATTATCTTCTCCTCTCTAGCTATAAAAGTCCTACTAGATGGCATCTTCTTCTGACAGAGGCTGTTTTATCTACATTGGTAATCTGTTTTTTTGTGTAACCACCTTCATCAATGACTTTAGCAAAGATTTTAGCTTCATCAATGATCCAGATCTTCTGGATCACTTGGTGCAGGTTCTGAAATAGCACCTTGCACTTTCATGTCATGGAGATGGTTTATTTCCTTAAACCTCCTGAACCAACTTTTGCTAGCTTCCAACTTTTCTTCTGCAGCTTCCTCACCTCCCTCAGCTTTCATCAATGAAGAGAGATAGGGCCTTGGTCTGAATTAAGCTTTGGCTTCAGGAAATGTCCTGGCTGGTTTGATCTACTATCCAGACTCCACTAAAACTTTCTCCACTTCAGCAATAAGGCTGTTTGCTTTCTCAAAACTCATGTTTTCACAGAAGTATCACTTTTAATTTCCTTCAAGAAGTTTTTCTAGGCAGTCACAATTTGGCTGTTTGATGCAAGAGGTCTAGATTTTGGCCAATCTCAGCTTTCGACATGCCTTTCTCATTAAACTTAATTATTTCTAGCTTTTTATTTTAAAATAAGAGATGTGAAAAATCTTCCCCTCATTTGAACACTTAGAGGCCATTGTAGGATTATTAATTGGCCTAATTTTAATACTGTTAAGTCACAGGGAATAAGGAAGCCTGAAGAGAGGGAGAGAGATGGCAGAACAGCTAAACTGGCAGAGCAATTAAATTCTCTGTCTTATATGGGTACAGTTTGTGACATTCCAAAATAGTTACAATCGCAACTTCAAAGACCACCAATCACAGGTTTTGCCATAACAGATATAATAATAATGGAAAAGTTCAAAATATCGCAAAAGTTACAAAATGTAACACAGAGACACGAAGTGAGCACATGCTGTTGGAAAAAAGGGTGCTGACAGCCTTGTTTAATGCAGGGTTGCTACAAATCTTTAATTCGTAAAAAACACAATGTATGTAAAGCTCAACAAAATGAGGTATGTCTTCCTTGATACATAACAACGTGGGTGAATCTTAAAATATTTACGCTTAGGGAAAAAAGACAAACCCCCCCAAAAATGACCACACTCTGTATATGGGAAGGAGGGCGTGTGAATGGGGTGAGAGAGAGGGACTACAAGGGGCAAGAGGAAACTTTTGAGGGTGATGGGTCTAAGAAACTCTCACCACAATCAAGGTCATGAATACCATTATCTTGAATGCGGTCATAATATCATGAATTTTTACAGGTGTCAAAACTTATCAAACTGCACACTTTAAACACATGCTGTTCATTATTTGCCAATATTACCCTAATAAAGAACTGTACTGAGGCTATAAAGATTAAAATAAAATTGATCTAATAATCAAAGTTATCAAAAAGTTATAACGTTGGATCGAGAGAATTAAGCAAGTCACTCTTTAGGTAGTAATGGGGTAAATTGACAAACACGGTTGGGGGGCATTGTTATTCTTTATACCCTTGTGAATTGAGAATGTATCTGTAATAAAACCAGCCCCTGACCTAGAGTCACCGAATGTTGCAGTTAACCCGAGTCTCATTATCCCCACATGCCATATTGATCACCAAGTGTAAATTCTGCTAGAGCATTTTAATAATCTCTTGGCCAATGCATCACGTGCTGGGGCTTGAGAATTAATCTCATTTCTTTTCCCTCACACATCTGAGTCAACTGAGAAATAGACACAAAGGAGGGGTGAATAATAGGTTTGACTTATTATAACTGCTTAGTGAACTTAAAATCCTTCATCTTCCCTTACAAGATAAACTTATCCCACCAGCGACTGGATAACTGCAGTTCCTCCTGCCGTTCCTTCAAGGCAGAGACAAGTGTTAGCAGATTCACATTTAAAAGGTAGGTTCAGAAGGAGAGTGACAGATTCTGTTTGTTCAAGTTCCAGAAATGTCACTGAGATGGGCTACTTGAGAAAATGTTTGGAATTATAGAAGGAGTTTACTATCATTATATGATCAAACTGATAAGATCTACAAATATTCAGAAAGTAACTCTACAGGGCACATCCTCTGGTGAAAAGAGTTTTGTTTTATTCTGAGTCAGAGTCTCACTGCGTCGCCCAGGCTGGAGTGCAGTGGCACGCTGACGGCCAGCCCAGTGTCGACCTGCTGGGTTCAGGCGATCCTTCCACCTCAGCCTTCCAAGCAACCGGAACTACAGGCTCCTGCTACCATGCCCGGCTAATTTTTTTGATTTATTATAGAGACGAGGTCTCACCAAGTTGCCCAGGCTGGTCTCAAACCCCTGGGCTCAAGCAATCCTCTCGCCTCGGCCTCCCAATGTGCTGGGATTACAGGCTTGAGCCACCGCACCAGGCCTGAAAAGAGTTTTATATTGATTGCTTTTTCTTTACATAGACTGAAAAGTCACACACTGAGTGATCACCATTTAATAAAATTCACATTTTTAATTCATCATTTTCTTCAATTCTGAATCAAGATTAGGAGGCATATTTTTGAATCACCCAGTGTCCTTTGTAAATAAGTCAGTGGCTTAGCATTCAGGTGCAAAATCTTTTTTTTCCTTCTACACACGTTGCTAGCTTCATCAACACTAATTTCAGTACAGCTCTTTCATTTGAAATCTAGTTCACAAAATATCCTTTGACTAACTGAAATGTATCTTCTCTTGCAACAATATTGTCAAGCACTTTTCCCTGACACATATGACACTTCAGTATTTAACTGTAAAGTGAAATATGATTGATATGAAGACATGAATAAGAGTTGCTGTGTTATTATTATTATTAGAAACAGAGTCTCACTCTGGCACCCAGGCTTGTGTGCAGTGGTGCCATCATAGCTCACTGCAGACTCAAACTTTTGGGCACAAAGACTGCTCCTATCTCAGCCTCCCTAGTAACTAGGACAAGTGTGTACCACCATACCCAGTTAATTTTTTATTTACTTTCTGTAAAGACAGGGTCTTGCTATGTGTCCCAGGCTGGTCTTAACTCCTGGCTTCAAGCGACCCTTCTTCCTTGACTTTCCGCTATTTTATTTTGAAACCCTTTAATGAAAAAGTGTTACCACCGTTTGCTCATTTAATTTAGCTGCAATAAACTCTATGACACACACAAACACACACACACACACAATTGCACCCGCCATTTTACAATGTGTTTGTGGCCCAAATAAGCATGAGATAAAGGGTGAATTTGTTCTTCATTGTTTAGTTTCTCTCAGACCCTATGTGTCTCTCATCCTGCTGCACCAACATGATTCAGGGGTTTGAAGGGTTAAAGGTACATATGTTTTGTACAATATGGTCCCCAAATGCAATCCAACTAATTCATCGAGTATCAACCAAAGATTTAGTGATCTGTTCCACTGTTGGAGGGAAAATTGATCGTATATTAAATAAGAGAGAGTTGGTCTCCAGTAAGAAGAATGTTGGCATCCCAACCCCTCCATCCTATGAGATTTCCAAGGGGAATGCTTTTCTTTTGCCTTCCATGCTGCCTATTTAACCTACTCCCTGGAAAAAACACAGCGCCATTATAATGTTTGCCATTCGCCAGTGTCATTCAGTAATAGAATTTGAAGAGGAGTTAATTCTGTTTTCTTGTGAACATAATATTTGCCTTAAACTTTTTGGCTAATTTACCAAGATTATTGACATATTGTGAGGTTTACCTATTTCATTTTCTCTTAGAAGTGTAGTTTTGAACATCTCGATTTTGTTTTCTTCTCTATGTTTAACAATAAAATAAATCAATTTTATACTGGAAAGTATTATTTTGTGCTTGTTCTGTAAATAGGTTCACCAAAGCAACCACTGCACTTTTTTTTTTTTAATGGTATGAGAGATTCCATGGCTTCCTGACTCTCTCTTACAAAGCTTTATAATAAAAAGTGCTCCAGGGTTATAGATGACAGGATCACTAGTCTAAGAAAAGGGTGTTCAGATATTGTTCAAAATCTTCCCATTAACATCTTTTTTTTAGCTGCTTAGGCAAAATAATCTTTCATATTCATTTGCTCCAACACATGGTATTCTGTATTCATGCTACATGTTGGGTTCTCAATTTATACATATACAGAATTATAGTGTTTGAAATATTATCTAGCCAGGCTCAGTGGCTCAGCCTGTAATCCTGCGCCTTTGGGAGGCTGAGGTGAGTAGATTGCCTGAGGCCACGGGTTCGAGACCTGCCTGGGCAGCAAGACCTCCTTTCTACAATAAAAATAAAAAAATCAGCTGGGCATGGTAGCGCATGCCTGTAGTTCCGGCTACTCGGAAGGCTGGGGCGGAAGGATCGCCAGAGCCCAGCAGGTCGAGGCTGCGGTGGCCAGGAGCGGCCACTGCACTCCAGTCTGGGTGACAGAGTGAGACTCCAACTCAAATAAAAAAGAAAGAAATATTATCTTATTCTTTCACAAATCATTTCTAGATGGTCAATCCTTTATATGGTTGATTATAAAAAATAAATATAATTATCTAAAAAGAAAAATCTCTATGTATTTTTTTCTGGCTCATACTTTTCCATTGAACTTCACTGTTGATAAAACAAATGAAACCAACAGTATATCAATTCTCTTACAGGTATGGTCTATGTGAGCAGGTAAGTGGCTGTTTTCAAGCTTGGATTATTAGGTAACCTCTTAAGATAATTTTAATACAATTATTCTGAATTTTTAAGCTTCTTTTCTATATTTTTAACCGTTTGGGCTAGTTTCATATTTTGGTCCTCAAGCTCTGAGATTCTTTCTTCTGTTTGGTTAATTCCATTTCCCATGCTTATCAGTTTGTTATTTATTTCATTCACTGTATTCTTCTTGCTGTTATGTCAGTTATCAACTCCTTCATTCTTTCCTCTTGTCTCTCCTCAATTCTATTTATTGCCTCTATTAACATCTTGATATCTGTGCTTGTGGTTTGAGACTAGTTATTCTGGGGGCTCTTCATTGTTAGAGTTCTAAAGTCTGTATTCTCAGTTGTTGTCCTCCCAAGGGTTTGTATGAGACCCATATTCTTCCTTTGATTTTTCTTCATTTGTGTAGGTTTTTCTCCCCCCTGTTTTTTTTTGTTTTTTTTTTAACTTATTCTTTAATTCTCTTGTTCAGTGATGGGAGGGGAGAGCTTTTACTTCTGTTTGCTCAATCTCCTATCCTTCCTTATGTAGATCCTTTGACTTTATTCAATTTTAAAGCTGGACTGGGAGTGGGGAGCTGTGCTTTTACAGTTTTAATATTTAATTAAGGGGGGAATCTGTGATTCAGAAGCTATCTGCAGATCCCAGTATCTGCTGACAGGTTTTGAGCCCCCTGGAACCCAATTCCCACCACCTTACAACCTGTCCATGCAGTGAGAGTGTATGTTTGTCCCCTGAAAGCAAAATGAGATAAGAAAAAGGAAAAGAATGGAAGAAGGAAGGAGGAAGATGAAAGGAAAGTGGAGAGAGAGAAGAAAAGGGAAAATAGGCACACCAACCAACTGATGAATAAAGAGGGAAACAAACAATGACAGAAAACAAACAAACAAATAGAAAATACAGATAATCATACAAACAAACAAAAACCTCCCTATTGATGTACTCACCTTCAAAAATACCCATACACAAACAGGTATTCTCCTCAGACCTGGAAATGACAATAAAGGAATTCATATGGAAACATAAATGACCACAAATAGCCAAAACAATCCTCAGCAAAAGAAAAAGAAAAAGAAAGAATGAAAGAAAGAAAAAAAAAAACTGGGAAGTATCACACTCCCAGACTTCACACTTTATTATAAAGCTACAATAGTCAAAACAGCCTGGTATTGGTACAAGAACAGTCATGTAGACCAATGGAACATGATAGATTCTGGAAGCAAAACCTCAATTTCTTAACCAACTCATCTTTGACAAAGCCTCCACCATCAACTACTGGGGAGAGGAGGACCTATTCAGTAAATGGTGCTGGAAAAACTGGCTAACCACATGCAGAAGACTAAAACAAGATCCCTATCTATCACCATATACAAAAATCAACTCCAAATGGATCAAAGACCTAAATGTTAACCTATAAGAACCTTAGAAAATTCAGGAGATACCCCTATGGAAACTGGAACTGACAACCAATACCTGATAAAACCCCAAGTACCTATGCCATAAGAGATAAGATAAACAAGTGGGACCTCATCAAACTGACAAGCTTCTGCAAAGTCAGAGAAACCATGAAGAGAGTGGGGATACAGCCCACAGACTGGGAAAAAATATTTGCCCACTATATATCTGACCAAGGCCTAACATCTAGGATCTACAAGGAGCTCAAATGTGCCAGAAAAAATAAAGAACCTCAAAAACAGCCCCATTACAATGTAGGCAAAATATATGAATAGACACTTCCCAAAGAAGACATATGAGCAGCCAACAGATACATGAAAAAATGCTCAGCATCACTAATCATCAATGAAATGCAAATTAAAACCAAGCTGAGATACCAGCTAACTCTAGTCAGGATGGACATCATCAATAACTCAAAAAAACAATAGATGCTGGAGAGGATGTGGGGAAAAGGGAACACGTCTATACTTAGTTGAAGTGTAAACTAGGACAAACTTGGTGGAAAACACTTTGGCAATTCTCAAAAGATCTAAAAATCAACCTTCCATACTATGCCTCAGTCCCTCTACTGGGAATATACCTGGAGGAGCTCAAATCACTCTATGAAAAAGATATCTACACATACATGTTTATTGCAGCATTATTCATAATAGCAAAAAACATGGAACCAACCATGCTGCCCATTGAAAGAAGACTGAATTTTAAAACGTAGTACATGTACACAATAGAATATTACACAGTCATAAAGAAGGACAAAATTATGAACTTCACAGCAACTTGGATGGACCTAGAGTCAATAATACTGAGTAATCTATCACAGAAACAAAGAACTGAGTACTACATGTTCTCACTCATAAGCAGACCTTGAACAATTATCATAATACTATAACAAAGGGATTAGCAGTAGTGGGAAACTGCCAGAGAGGGTGGGGACGGGATTAACAGTAGTGGTAAACTACCAGGAGTGGGGCAGCACACCTCATCGACAAGGGTACCTGCATAATGAATATCTGTATACCTAACCCTGAATTTTACCCCACATCTTTAAGATAAAAACATTTTTTAAAAAAGTTTGAGAGAGTTTTTCAAATTGAAACAAAAAAATGCTGAATGTCAATGTGTGGATATATGAAAGCATACATCTCACAAGTAAAGGTAAGTATATAGACAAACACACAGTAATATAACACCGTGTATTTTCTGCATACATTGCATGATGGTGTACACATTAATGTTAATTCCAATATATATATTAAAAGACAAAAATATTAAAATAACCACAAAATTTGTTAATGGATATACAATATAAAAAGAAGTAAATCTTGCAATAACACAAACTGTGTGGGGTGGAGCAAACTGTGTGTGGTACACAAACTGTGTAGGGTCTTAAAAAATTATTGAAGCAGTTGTAAACATATATAGATAGTTAAAACTACAAGATATTTATGCATCCCTCATGATAACCACACACAAAAAAATCCTGGAATAGATACATAAAATATAAAGATTAAAAAATAAAGGAAATCATTACAAAAATCATTAAATGGAAAGGGAAGACAACAAGAGAAGAGGAACAAAACAACTATAAAACAGACAGAAAACAATTTTTAAAATTACACTAGTAACTCCTTACATATCAATAATTAATCTAAATGTAAATAAATTAAACTTCCCATTGAAAAGCATAGTTTCTAAATAGATAAAATACAAGTTCAATATATGCGTCGTCTACAAGAAACTCACATTAGATATGGGCACACACAAGCTTGAAGTGAAGAAATGGAAAAAGATATCCCATGCCAATGGTAACCAAAAGAAAGCAAGGGTGGCTATTTATATCAGAAAAAATAGACTTTACTTCAAAAACTGTCACTAGAGAAAAAAGTAATTATATAATAATACAAGGGTCAAATTAACAGGAAGAGATAACAATTGTTAATAATATATGCACCCAAAGTCATATCACCCAAAAAATATAAAGCAAATATTAACTTCACTGGTAAATTCCATGAAACATTTAAAGAATTGACACCAATACTTCTCAAGTTTTTCCAAAAAATTGAAGAAGAGAGAACACTTCCAAATTTATTTGATGAAGCCACCATCTCCCCAATACCAAAGTCTCACAAAGTCACTGTAAGAAAATTACAAACCAATATCCCTGATGAATCTAGATGAAAAAATTCTCAATAAAACACTAACCATTCAAATTCATCAACATTTAAAAAGAATCATACACCCTGACCAAGTGTAATTTATCCCTGAGATGCAAGGATGGTTCAACATATGCAAATCAATAAATGCAGTATACCACATTGACAGAATGAAGGATAAAAATCACACAATCATCTCCATAGATATAGAGATAGCATTTGACAAAATTTAACACCCTTTCAGGATAAAAACACTCAATGCATTGTATGTGTAAGGAATTTACCTCAACATAATAAAAGCTGTATATGAAAAACCCATGACTAACATCATACTCAGTGATGAAAAATGGCAGCTTTTCCTCTAAAATCAGAAACAACAACAAAAAAGGATGTCCATGCTATTCAACTTAATACTCGAGGTCCTAGCCAGTGCAATCAGAAGAGAAAAAGAAACAAATGCCTTTGAATTGGAAAGAAAAAAGTAAAATGATCTCTCTTTTCAGATGACATGGTAATATATATACAAAACCCTAAAAATTATACACACATATAGACACATTTGAATGAATAAATATATTCTGCTGATTCAAGGGGATTAAGCACAACTTCTTACCAAATACAGGACATACATAAAGTCACTTGGAATATCAATAAAGAGATAAAAATTGTATCAAAGAACCAAATGGAAATTCCTAAAGTGAAAAGTATAATCATCAGAATAAAAAAATTGTATAAAGGAGATCAGTGGAAGATTTGAAAAGACAGAAGAAACAATTAGCAAACTTGAAGATAGATGATTAGAGAAGACACAATCTGAAAAAGGGAAAAAATAAGAAAAATAAAAATTAAAAGTGCATTTGAGAAATATGTGATCTACTATGGAGCAGTGGGTGGAAATCCTTCCTCCTTTTTGAAAAAAATAGTCAACAAACAGTTCTTTGAATATTATTTAGATTCAGTCTTTTTTTTTTTTTCTTTCTCTGAAATCCATTATTAGGGATGTGTGGACTTTTTAATGTATTATGTATACCTCCTACCTTCTCCTTTTTGTACTTTTTCCTATGTTCTTTAGTGTGGGAATTTTTCCATTGATCTGTCTTCCAGTTAAGTAATTCTGTAATCTGATCAGTCCAATCTACTGTTCAATTCATCTATTGAGTTCTTATAATAAATTGTAATTTTCAGCTCCCAATTTTAGTTCTAAATGTACCAAGGCAAGTACCGTATCATTTAGAATTTCCAATTCACTGATGACCTTCCACATTCTCACTTATATTTTGTACATTTCTCTCTTACTTTAAAATATATTAATCATAATCATTTTTAAAAATCATATACTTTTGCTTCCCTGTTTTGGTCGTCATTCTCCTTTTTCTTTCTTAAATATTCTAATTATAGGTCATAATTTTTTTAATTCTTAGCATGTATGGAAACATTTTATTCTATGCAGGTAAGTGTGTAAAAAACAATCATAGAAGCTCCATTTAGCCCCACTAGAGATTTTTTCCCCTCCTTCCTCTGTTGGAAAGATAGGCTGAGGAGCCGATTTCTTAACCCAGTAATGCAGTGAGCTAGGCCAGTAGTGAATGAGTTTTTATTAAATCTTGGACTAAATCTCCTTGGTTTATACCCTCATGTGTGGCCTGTTAGGCTTTCAACTGGGAGTCTACATGACTCTATTAGCACCACCACCACTACCACCCCCCACCCCTGCTATGAAAGATGATGGGGATTGATCTCTATCACTCAAAGTTTCCCAGCCAAGTTCACCAGCCTCTTGCCACATGCAAGTTCAAAATCAGATAAGTGTTTTAATAAAGAGACAGTACACATGCTTTGGACAAGTCTATGCCTTGTGTGCAAAATACGATTTCTGGTAAACTATACCTTTCAAGAAATTTCAGATTAGCTCATCAGTTTCCCACAAGGCGCTAAAACTCAGTAAATATGACTTGGGGGAAAATGATTATGAATTGAAGGCTTCAAAATATCTAATTTATTAAACTAATCCTATGAAGTAACTAAGAGAATAGGTGGGTTCTCTTTCTCTCAAAAGAGGTGCTTGAACTGGGCTAGCCTCATTAAAAAAATTTTTTTAAATACTAAAGATGTGGGATACCATTCAGGACTAGGTACATAAGTGCTCATCATACAGGTAAAGTTTGGGTCTCCCTTTTGTCTCCACTTCACCTGGTTTGAGATCAGTTACCCTTATTCATGTTATATGCCCCTCCTCACTCCCCTAGCAGTTTCCCGCTACTGTCAATACCTTTCTTAAGCCTAATTCTTAATTCACATCCAGCATTAGCAAGTACGCCAGAGGAAAATATGGCTGGCAATATTCAGCTTATTTCAAAATTGTTTTCCATGCTGGAAATTTTATTTCATCTAGTCCTGGTCATCCAGACTGCAGTGCAGTAGCATGATCACAACAATCAAGGCTTTAACCTCCTGGGCTCAGGCGATCCTTCCATCTCAGCATCCTGAGTAGCTGGGACTACAGGTGTGAATCACCAATCCCGACTAATTTTTTTTTTTTTTTTTTAAGAAACCAGGTTTCACTATGTTGCCCAAACTGGTCTCTGATGTCTTTAAAATATGGTTTTTGAAGTTTAATTGGAATTTTCTAGGTTCCCCCCCTCCACCAGAGGAAACATGATTTGTTAAAACATTACATCCAACATAGAATTGTAAGTATCTTCTCTATCCTATTTTATAACCAAAGTTGCAAAGGAATTAGTTGAGTGACAAGTGTTAATATCCTCTCTTTAGATTTCAAAGAAATTTTTTTTTTATAATCAATATTTTTTATTATGATATTGTGGGGTACAGTTAAGGGTTAGCTATACAAATATGCTTTGTTCAGGCAGCCTTGTTGATAAGAGGTGTCTCCCTATCCCCAGACAGATATTTACTACCATTAATCCCATCTCCCTTCCCCTCCCCCCAAAGAAATTCTAAGTTTAAATCAGTTCCCCAAGATAGCAAAGGGTGGTGGTGAGACTAATTCAAGACCTTCTGATGTCTGATTCTTTCCTGTGCTCTCTACTGTACCAAGGTAAGTACTGTATCATTTAGAATTCAGACACAAAAAGAGAAACCAGACCACCAACCACTAGTTACTAACAAGGTGAGCTCTCACTTCTAGGACTGGAGATCAAAGGGAAGCGGTAGGATTTATTGGAACGTAGAGCAAAAAGAGTACAGTTAACTTGGTGCCCAAACCTCTGGTATTTGGTTGAGGGTTCAAAGACCTGAAACTCAGAACTCTGAGTATTTGTAGCTGTGCTGGTGTCTCTAGAGCTGACAATGCAGTTGGTTCTGGGAGTTCCTAAATATATATATACTAATAATGCTACTGCTGCTGCCAAGATCAAAGCAGTTACTGAGGCAACACTGACAGAAGCAGCAAACACTTTTCTCAGGTCTTCAGTGCCTCTCTAGCTCCCCTACTGGCAGAAATGAATAGAAAGAGAACGAGAAAGGAGAGATTTGATCTGTAGGTTCTTTGTGGGACAGAGTAAAGAGAGAAAGGGGTCTTAGAATTGAGAGACAGCAAATTTAAAACGTATGTGCACCATCCATGAGCTGTGTTCTTTCTCAGGAAATACAAAGAGACTAATTTCATGGAAAATAAATTACAAATAGTTTAAAACAATGAAAAGTAGAACTCTGCTGGTAACTACCTTTCTTTAATGACTAATGTCTATGATCCTGAAACACAATATATCTGGGTTTTTCTGTCAGTCATCTCTGACATATGCAATGACATTTTTACTTCCAGGACACTAAAAATTAATACATGGGAAATTTCATTAAGAATTTGAGTTTCTTTTCTGAAATTGTAAATTTTTGCAATTCTTTCTTAGGTGAAGTTCAAACGTTTTGCTCTGCTTTCTTATGTGGTTTTTGCGTCCTAAAAAGTGAAATTGACAAACATAAAAACAAAACCAAAAAAGGAGTTAGAAAAAGTAGTATCAGGCCAGACTGTGGTGACTCATGCCTGTAATCTTAGCACTTTGGTAGGCCAAAGATTGCTTGAGCCTAGGAGTTCAAGAGCAGCCTAGGAAACATAGCAAGAACTTGTCTCTACAAAAAAAAAAAAAAAGCCAGATGTAGTTCCACCTACAATCATGCTACCGTACTCCAGCCTGGACAACAAAGTGAGACACCAACTCAAAGAAAAAGAAAAATGGAGTATCAGTTAAATCCTCTCATGTACCATTTTTCTCACTTTTCTCTATTGCCTTCCATCAAGCAGTTGGGTGGGGCCCACTTTTGGTTGCAATGGCACTGATGTTTATTGTTACAGACCCCTTCACATTGTAGGTATTAGGCAAACAAGTCTTTTCCCCAAATGACATAAGGACACCCTTCCTATGGATGCACACATGTTTTGAACCACACTCTGTACGGTCTTTCACTTCACCAATATTAGGTATTGTCATCCCAAAGTGATAGCCAGTATTCTAGCAGGTGATGCCATTGAAGTGAGTTCAATGTATAATTGAATGATCTCTCTAAAAGGGAATTTCTGTCACATTCTCACACTGAACACAGCATATCTGAGATACTACACCTTACATATGTAGTGCCAACCATACCACAGTGTCCAAAATGGTAACCTTGAGTGTACATCTCCCTATAGCAACTTTGATTTGCACCCTTGGCTGCCTCACCAAAAATTTTTCTACACTGTTCATCATGGTTATAGCCACTGTCCATACAACAGATCCCATCCTGCACATACACACTTTCTGGATAGTTAAGCAGAGTTCCATTGCACCATTCTGGTAGGTCACATTCATTGTTCTATTTTGTGTACATGCTGCCTGATGGCATGAGCTGGAAGTCATTGCAGTAAAGCCCCAAAGCACAACAAGCAGTCCTAAACAACAGTTTGCCAAACAACACAGGTCTTTTGCACACAGCGGTAAGGATCCACAGTCACACTCCTCTCTTTCTTCAACCACATTGCTCCCATAGTACTTGTGTGTGAAGATATTCTCTGGATTTGGTGAATTGCACAAATAGCCCATTTTTATAGAGGTTGTAAACAACTACTGATTTGCCGTTGCTAAATCTACTTGCAGGCTATTCTGTTGGAAACATTATGCATGTTTTGTGCCCACATGTACATGGGTTTTTATCATGCTTCATACTCAAATTATGACCAATCTCGTGTGTCACAATGAATGCAAATTTAAACAACTGGTCAAGCAGGAAACTATCAACTCCACAATTATAAGCAAGTTTACATACTGTTCCAATGTAAGATAAGTCAACATATTTACCAAATCCTTGCTTTATTAAAAGAAGTGTAACACCATCTTATATGTGGGAATTGTCTTCCATTGGCAACACTCTAGCAGGAGTACATCTAGCTCATTTATTGCCAAAGGGTTTCCCTCATTCCAAATCTCATTGCCAAGTAAAACCACATCAATTTCCATTGAAGAATAATAGATATCTATTCCATTGACACCAAAGCCTACTTCCTTCTGCACATTTGAAATATTACTTTTCCAGTGAAGGAATCTTGTGTGATCTACCACCACTGTCAATGCAAGAAACCATCTGTGGGTCCATCAGCCTTCACAGGCACTTTGCATCAGAGTGGAATTACTCTCTTGAAACTTCAATTGCCGTGCTATTACTTCTTCTGTTAATCTGCATCTCATGGGCAGGAATTATGTCTCCTCATTGTCTATCTTATATTCCCAGATGTTCAAACATAACAGAAAGATTTTAGGGCCTAATTTCATAAGCAATGCTATTTATTTGTTGCAATCCTTGGAAGCCCCCAAAACAGGTGCAGTGAGGGACTTTGGGTCCCCTTCCACAGAGCCATGATAGTAGCAGTCATTCTGAACAAAAGACTGGTCCTCAAGAAGTGCACCCTGATCTGTGTAGATGAACACAGATACCAAAAGCTTCTTATGGATATCAAAAGCCTCTTAACTTTCATGTGGACAATGTGTCTTTGGCCCCAAAAGTACAGGCTACTGGAGAGCCAGCCTGGAACCTTCATGCCACTACCAATGGAGTTACGCTCAAGGGTATCACCACTTCTGGGGTGGGGGGAAGTTATAGTGTTGACAGTGTCCAATCTGGGGTCACCCAGAAAGTGGCAGAAACACCCCAGCCAGAGCAGTAGGAGAATGACCCTCACATGCACCAGGTACTCACCCACAGCCATTATGGAACCACCATGATGGAGCTACGGATGAGAGCAAAGAAGGGGAGTACAGGAGAGACTGGTCTGTCTCCTTCCTTTGAGTTGGTTGTATGTAGCATTAACCTTCATGGTCTGTCTTCAGGCAGACTCAGTTCATCTTAGCAGCAGAACTAAAAGAAAAAAAAGGCAGAGACAAGTGTGGCATAAGCAGCCAGATAGAGGAGAAAGAGGAGGGTATGGGTGCAAATGGATTAGTGTTTGACTCAAGACATGACTAATATGCTGTCTTGGATTTGCTCTCAAATATTAATGAGGCAGAGTTAGACTGAGGGTGTACAAAATAATGACAACTGGGCACAGATTGATAATTACTGAACCTAGATGAACGTTCTAAAAATGTGTGTGTGTGCGTGTGTGAATATTTCCACAATAAATATTTAATATGAAAGGGTCTTAAGGAAAGGATGAACATATATCTGGTTTTGAATCTTGATTTATATATATTGACGGGATAAATATCAATCATTCTTTGTTTCAATTTCAAATGATAAATTATATAATCATATTACTCAGGAGAGATATATTTAAAATGCTCATATATACACACACTCATACACACACACACACACACATATATAGGTGGCAAAAAAGGTATACACGTTTTAAATATGATGTTTACTCAAAAGATGGCATTAGTCAAATGACCGTTAGCATCACCATGGGACAGGCAGGACAGTTGGAGAAAATAATGGAAGTTCAGTTAAGCAAATGTCTTACTACACATGAATACTATAATTTAATTCAACTTCAAAAAGTAATACATAGATAACATCTCTTAAAATGTGTATACAATTTTGGCACTCCATATATATATGTGTGTGTGTGTATACATATACACATATATATAGTGTATGTATACATACACACACACACACACACATTCATGGTTCCCAATATACATATTGTGCAACAAATCATTACTTGTTCTATCTTCATCTAATCTTGTCAAATTGGAAACTGTCAAACATCAACTATCTTTCAAAAATAGTAGTGTCAGAAACCCAAATAAAAAGCACAATCCCATTCACAATAGCCACACACAAAAAAGAAAGAAATACTTTGGCATCTTCCTAACCAAATAAGTGAAAGACCTTTGCAATGAAAACTATAAAACACTGCTCAAAGAAATCCAAGAAGACACAAACAAATGGAAAAATATTCCATGTTCATGGAATGGAAGAATTAACACTGTTAAGGTGTCCAGTCTACCAAAGGCAATCTATAGATTTAACGCAATACCCATTAAATTACCAACATCATTCTTCTCAGATCTGGAAATGACAATATGGAAATTCATATGGAAACATAAAAAACCAAGAGTAGCCAAAATAATCCTTAGCAAAAGAAACAAAGCAGGACAGAAACAAAGAACTGAGTATCACATGTTCTCACTCATAAATGGATCTTGAACAACTACTGCAATACTCTAAAAAGGATTGACTGTAGTGGGAAACTGCAGTGGGGAGGGGAGGCGGGGAGGTGGGATTGACAGTAGTGGAAATCTGCCTGGCAAGAGGGAACACACCTCATCAACAAGGGTACCTGCACAGTGAATATTTGTATACCTAACCCTGAAATGTACCCCACAATTTTAAAATATAAAAAATTTCAAAGTTTAAAAAAAAGAAACAAAGCAGGAGGTATCACACTTCCAGACTTCAAACTCTACTATAAAACTACAATAATCAAGGCAACCTGGTATTGGTACAAGAACAGGCACATAGACCAATGGAACAGGATAGAGACTTTGGAAGCAAAACTTCAATTTCTCAACCAACTCATCTTTGACAAAAACTTCACCAACAACCAATGGGGAGAGGAGAACCTATTCAGTAAATTGTGTTGGAGAAACTGACTGACCACCTGCAGAAGACTGAAACAGGACCCCTACGTATCACCATACGCAAAAATCAACTCTAAATGGATCAAAGACCTAAATGTAAAACCTCTAACTAGAAGAATCCTAGAAGAAAATGTAGGAAACACCTTAGTGGAAATTGGAATAGGCAAGCAATTCCTGATCAACTTTCCAAAAGCAAATGTCATAAAGGATAAGATAGACAAGTGGGACCTCATCAAACAGAAAAGCTTCTGCAAAGCAAAAGAAACCATCCAGAGAATGGGCAGACAACCCACAGAATGGGAAAAAAATATTTGCCAACTGTAAATCTGAAAAAGGCCTAACATCTAGGATCTACAAAGAACTTAAACATGCTGAAAAGAAAAAGACAAACAACCCTATTAAAACATGGGCAAAAGATATGAATAGACACTTATCAGAAGAAGACATATGAGCAGCCAACAGATACATGAAAAAATGCTCAGCCTTACTAATCATCAAAGAAATGCAAATTAAAACCACACTGAGATACCACTTAACTCCAGTCAGGATGGCCATCATCAATAACTCAAAAAACAACAGATGCTGGAGAGGAGGTGGGGAAGAGGGAATACTTTTACACTGTCAGTGGGAATGTAAACTAGGACAACCTCTGTGGAAAACAGTGTGATGATTTCTAAAAAATCTGAAAATCAACCTTCCATATGACCCAGTAATCCCCCTTCTGAGAATATACCCAGAGGAACTTAAATCACTATATGAAAAAGTACCTACACACACATGTTTATTGCATCATTACTCACAATAGCAAAAACATAGGACCAACCATGCTGCCCATTGACAGTGGACTGTATAAAGAAAATGTGGTGCATTTATATGATGGAATATTATGCAGCCATAAACAAAAACAAAATTATGAACTTTGCAGCTACCTGGATAAAATTAGAATTTTTAATACTCAGTGATTTATCACAGAAACAAAGATCTGAGTACCAAATGTGTTCACTCATAAGAGTACTCTGAACATTTATTATAATACTATAAGAAAGGAATTGGCAGTAGTGGGACACTGCCAGGGGAGGAGCAGGGGCGCATAACATCAATAAGGTTACCCATACTTTACCTGTATGATGATCATGTATGTACCTAACCCTCATTTGTACCCCAAATTTTTAAAATAAAATAAAATATTTTTTAAAAACTAGTAGCGTCTACTATAATGGATACTTTCATTCCATAAAACAATAAATACTAGTGGAATCGGAAGGGAACATACCTTGAGGTGATAGATATATGTTACTCAAAATTGTCAATATTTGATTATACTCTTAAGAAAAATAACATTTTTCAAAGCCTCTGGCCATATAAAATGAAAAGGAAATCAAATGAGCTGGGAAAGTAACAGCTGGAAATAAGAGAATACTGAAGGCAAAATAGAGTGCTCTTAGAAATGAAAAATAAATCAGTGAAACCCAGTGGAAGGAAGAAAGCTTTGGGGAAGGCAAAGTCATCAAAATCTCTGGCATTTTTAGGGTTGTAAGGTTACCAGTTCCCAAGATCGATTTTCAAATGTGTTGATATCATACATAAAAACACATATACATCTGTTATATAAAAATACAAATAAAATAAAATTATCTCAGTAATACAAATGTATTATCCCATACTTGAGAAAATGAGAAATTTGGTACTAGCAATATTGATATGTTGCTTTGTTCTTGAATAAAATATTAGTAAACCCAAATAATATGTAGGCACTGTGCTGCACACTTGGAAAACAGAAATGAATGGTAGGGGCCTAAATCAGTTACTGGTCAGAGCATAAATTTAGGCAGAGTGTTCATGGTAGAGATACACTTTAGAAATCTGTACAATTGCGTTCAATAGTTTACATATAAAATGCTTACTTTTATTATCGAGTGAGAGTATCCATAGTCTTCATCAGATCATTAAAGTAGTGAGATTACTCAAGTAATGAGATTGAAAACTACTAGCTACTTGAGGGAAAAAAAGTGAAATCTGGTATGCGAAATCTAAAACACACCGATCAAATACCACTTCCGAGAGATGCCAGATTCAGTGCCTGTTATCTCCTGAACCCAGACCCATTTCTCCTTCATTTTTCTTTTATCTTGATTCTAAATTCTTTGACCTCTTCTTTCTGGAATCATTTTCCTGTCACTTTGGGAATCTTCTTGTCATGAAAAGGAACAACTATCTCTTCTGTTCACAAATATTTATGGAGAGCTCCTTATTCCTACTTTAATTTTACAAAAACTTATAGCTCAACAATGTGAAACTAAGAAGAGGGGAAGTTTTCCATTCCCAGAATCCCCATATGCCTTACAGACCAGATGTTTGGTCATAATTTGCTTTAGTTACCAAAGTCACCTCCAAACCACCAAATTGGTGGCCATTTCATTATATCATTGCTTACCTTTCTTCCTTATTCTTAAATGAAGCTTCAAAATCAATACTGCACAAACCTCAAGGAATTGGGTATTTAATTTGCTATTTCCTTCTCCATCAATAATCTTGTCCATACTTTAACTATGTTGAGCAAGCATGTTAACAATCCATGCACACCCAGGTTTTCTTTCTTACCTTAACAATTCATCTGCAACCATCTTTAGCCGTTGACCTATGACCATGACCTGTATCGTATCATCACCCTTGACCTTCCTAACTCTAACTATTATAGTTAACCACAACTTTTATTCTTAATTAAAACTTACACATCAAATTTATAAAGGACTCAGATAACTTTTCTTTCTATTTTCTCCCACTTTCCAAGTTCCCATTCTTGTTCTTTTCATTTCTATAGTCTAGCTGTAGACTCTATCAATTTAATACTGTTGATCAAAATCCTCAACCCAATCTACATTAATCCCTTTGTCTGCTCTTCCTATTCCTTCAACACACTGCTAACACTACTGGGAAACTAAATCACAGGGTATATTTAGAGGGTTGCTTAAAGCCTAGCACCTCAGCCTAAAGGATGAAGTCATGAGCAGTTATTTATTTCAAACAGTCTTGTGCTTTCAATAATTTGTGTTTTACCATGTCTGGAAATGGTGGCTCACACCTGTAACCCCAGCACTTTGGGAGGTTGAGGCAGGAGGATTGCTTGAGCCCAGGAGTGCAAGACTAGCCTAGGCAACATAGCAAGACTTTGTCTCTATTAATAATAATAATAACTTGTGCTTTATTGCCACGGTCCTTCTTAATTTTCTGATTTTCTAAATTTTCCCATCAATACATAGAACACTCAACTGAAAATGGACATTGTCTGTGTTCTTACAAGTTGCTATGATTATTGAATTTCTTTTTCTTTTTTGAGTTGGAGTCTCCCTGTCGCCCAGACTGGAGTGCAGTGGCTGCTCCCAGCCACCACAGCCTCGACCTGCTGGGCTCTGGCGATCCTTCCGCCTCAGCCTTCTAAGTAGCTGGAACTACAGGCGCACGCTACCACGCCCAGCTAACTTTTTTGATTTATTGTAGAGATGAGGTCTCGCCTGCCCAGGCGGGTCTCGAACCCATGGGCTCAGGCAATCCACTCACCTCAGCCTGCCAAAGGCGCGTGATTACAGGCTGAGCCACTGAGCCCGGCGATTAAACTCTTTATGTAACATTTAATACAGGATTAGATATTTTTCTTAGTCTTTGCTTTGTCATTACAGCTAGGTGGCAGGGAACCTGTTTTAGGCTGGGTATTATGCACTTCATTAAAGGAACAAAGGTGCCTTGATTGCTTGGGTAAAGTGGTCAGATGAAATAAGGAGGAGGCTTACTTCATAAGGTGCCAAGAGCCCACAAGAAGAAAGCAAGTCATTCGAAGAAATCTTTGAGCACAATACTTCTAAATTGTAAGTAAAATCCTGAAATGCTCATAGAAAAACGAACTTGAAAGAATATTTGAGCTGGACTGTCTTTACATTCATTATATTATTTTAAATTTGGGGGAGTGTGGGGGTGAGGTCTCACTCTGTCACCCAGGCTGGAGTGTGGTGGCGTGATAATAGCTCATTAAAACCTTGAATTTCTGGGCTCAAGTGATCCTCCCACCTCAGCCTCCAGAGTAACTAGGACCATGGGTTCACCACCACAACCTAATTTTTTTTTTATATGATGTCTTGCTATGTTGCCCGGGTTAGTCCCAAACTCCTGACCTCAAGCAATTCTCCTTCCCAAAGTGTTGGGATTACAGGCATGAGCCTCTGTGCCTGAACTCATTACATTATTCTATAGAATGACTCCAGATTCCACACCTCTTGAGGAATATAACACTGTCATTATTAAAGTGGTATTGTATCATACTCATAAAGAGACCTCAAAGTAAACTGCTATACATCATCTCTGGAACCACAAAAGACTCCAAATAGCTTAAGCATACTTGAGCAAGAAGAGCAAAGCAGGCGGCATCACACTTCCTAATTTCAAAATAGATTATGAAACTACAGTAATCAAAACAGTATGGTATTAGTATAAAACAGATATATAGACCAATGGAACAGAATAAACAGCCCAGAAACAAATCTATGCATGGATAACCAAGTGATCTTAGAACACACCCAGAACACATGATGGGGATAGGATTATCTCTTCAATAAATGGTTTTGAGAAATCTCGCTATCCATATGCTAAATACTGAAACTGGACCTTTATCTCACACCACATACGGGAAATCAGCTCAAAAGGTTGACTAAAGCCTCAGCACAGTGCTCATGCTTGTCATCCCAGTATTTTGGGAGGCCAAGGCAGAAGGATAGCTTGAGCCAAAAGTTTGAGACCAGCCTGTGCAACACAGCAAGATCTTATATCTTAGAAAAATTTTAAAAATTAGGCAGGTGTGGTGTCATATGCCTGTAGTCCCAGTTACTCGGAAGACAGAGAGAGGAGAATCACTTGAGCCCAGAAGTTGGTGGCTGTGGTGAGTCATGATCATGACACTGCACTTCAGCAAGGGCAATGGGGTGAGACACTTAAGTTGACTAAAGACTTTAAAGTATAATCAGAAACTATAAAATTGCTAGAAGAAAACATAGTAAAAATATTCTTGCCATTGGTCTTGGCAATGATTTTTGGATAGAAAACCAAAAGCTCAGACACAAAAGCAAAAATAGAAAAGTGAGATTGCATCAAACTAAAAAGCTTCTGCACAGCAAAAGACACAATCAACAGAGTGAAAATACAATCTAGGTTTCTTAGTCATTTTGGACTGCTCTTACAAAGTACCATAGATTAGATGGCTTATAAATTGCAGAGAATTTTTCATACTCTGGTCACTGGAAGTCAGAGATCAGGATGAGAAAGTGGAGAATACACTGTTCGATACTCTTTATCAGGTCTACATTAACTTATACAAGAAAGAAAAAGAAAGTATAAAAACCAACAAATAAATTCCCGACTAATACCTTTCCTAGACACAGACCCAAAAATCCTTAACAAAATATTAGCTAATCAAATCCTGCAACATATAAAAAGAAAAATGAATCATGGCCAGGAATGAAAGGTAGCTTTAAGTGTGCAAATCAGTCAGTGTAATTTGCCATATGGACAGACTAAGAAAGAAAAGTCCCATGGTAATTTTAACAGATACAAGAAAACATTTAAGAAAATTTAGGTTCCTTTCATGACAGAAACTCAGTCAACCAGGAATAGAGGTTAAGTTTTTCAAACTAGTAAATGGCATCTACAAAAAACACAGTCAATGTTATGAGGTGAAGACAGGCTGGGCACGATGGTGCAAGCCTGTTATCCCAGCACTTTGGGAGACCAAGGCAGGAGGATTGCTTGAGCCCAGGAATTCTGGACAACATAGTGAGACACTGTCTATAAAATAAAAATATTAGCCAGATATGGTGGCATGCACCTATAATCCCATCTATTTGGGGAGTTGAAGTGGAAGGACTACCAGAGCCCAGGAGGTCGAGGCTGCAGTGAGCCATGATTGTGCCAGTGAACACTAGCCTGGGTGACTAAAAAAAAAGGAAGAAAGAAAAGAAAAGTGAAAGACAATGCTTTAGACTGTGATCAAATACAAAATAAGAATGTCTACTCTTACCACATCTATTCAATATTGGAAGAAGGCGAGAAAAACAAAAAGAACACAAGTTGTAAAACAAAAAAGTAAAATTATCCAAACAAATTTTAGGATTTCAGTAATAAGAAATGCATGACTAACATAGTTTTACTGTATTAATTTCATTATTTTTTTATTCTGAAAGTATACCTCTAATGTTGAAGTCAAACAACTCATCTGAATATGATGATGGATACAGTGAACATCCTTATTCTACATTCTCACCTGTATCTCTTTTATAATAGTTCAAAAGTAAAATAGATTTCTCACCACAAAACAGGACTATCTAAAACCAGTTATCCTTATATAGAAGGCCTATCTACTGCTTAATGATTAGCTCTATTTTGTGTTTGGTTGTATTTTTTGACTAGTCAAACAGCAAGTCAATATAGAATTCCTTTTTGGAGATATTATCTGTGGGAAAAATGTTCCTTGAGAAACATTTAAGACACAGAACAACCATGCCAATAAACAAAATATATTAGTGTTTGTGATACTGCTTTCATTTTGTAATAACACAGTGTACCTATGAGCTATAATTCCTATTTTCTTTTTGCAATCTAAGTTTAGTTTTCACTTACTCTTTTTCTTAAATATTGTATTTTAGCTATGAATGCTTCCAAAACTACTATCTGCAGAACACTGGGTTTTTATTCACAGATTAATTGTGATAGCTAAATTCCCTAGCTTTTTCAGAAAACCAGGAATTTTAAAAGGAAATAATAAATGTACTCTGACGTCATAGCATAGGCTGAAGGGTAAGTGCAAGATAATGACTTTTGGGTGACATCTCAAGAGCCAAAGAGAGAGTGGACGAGAGCTCACCCTTACTCCGCTAAGTAGCTTGTCAAAGTCCTGAAATGAGTTGTTCTTATTGATTTCTAGACACCTTCCCCTCCCATCTTTCTCAGATTCCTTTTATAGGGTTGATGACTAATATTTGAAAAATTTTACAGGAAAACTACTGTTTGAAAATGAGATCACACACAATTAGGTGGCAACACATCTTTTTTTTTCTTTTTCCCAATCCAGCGCTCTGTTTTGTGATCCTGTAACCTCAATAATAAATTTAAAACAGGTAGGTTTTCTCTAAAACACTACATTGAAAACTATTTTGCTATTTTCCCCGGTTTCAAAGTTCTCTTTGGACTCTGCAACATATAAGATCATGTTTTCCAAAACACAGGTTTGCCGATGTTCTTAAGTCAGTGACCTAATAATTTTTTCCTAGCTACATATCAGCCTTCCTCACTTGCTCAATGATGGGCACATCCTTCGGCTGAGTCAAAGGGAATGATACCCAAGAAATTTACCAATAGTTTACAATGCCTGAATGTTCTAAGCATGTAACGAAAAGTAAATATGGTTTTCTCCAAAGAAAGAGAGCAGATACCACTTTACCGTCAATGTCTGTTCTCACCCTTTGTCTGTTCTTCCCTTCGATAGGATAATCTATAGCCAAAATTGTTTATATTATTTTGTGAATGGTCTCCATTTTTTATAAAGCATATGCAAATAATAGTAGCACTAACTCTGGAGGTAGGAAATTTTTTAAGATTTTTATACCCAAGCAAGATGGCAGAATAGGAATCCTTCAGCTCCACTCCACCCATAAAAATCTAACTAACAACTATTCACAGGCAAGAATACCATTGTGAGGACTCAGGAGCGAGGCTAAGACATCACGCCCACTGGACTACAGGACTGAGAACATGAGCACACAAAGGGTAAGAACAAGGACATTTCTAGAGGTGAACATTCAGCTTCCCCACCATTCTGGGATGCTTCATGGGAGGCATTCTCTTGTCTTGCCTCACTGGAAACATTGGGGTTAGCAGCAGGCATAGACCACCTGGGGTTGGATAGAAACAAAGAATAGTGGTAGGGCTCACTAGCTCTGGAGGATCTTGGCCAGTTGCTTTGCATTATAGCCAGTGGAGGTTCATCTCTGGAAAGGCTAGCCAATAGCAACACTCTGCAGGACAGATCACCCAGGTTCAAATTCTTGGTTGGCTTCTACACCAAGCCCCAGTGCTCTCCTTGAAACTTTCCCAGGCTGTGAATTAGGGGCAGTAGGCAATTATCTGCAAAGGGAGCATCTGCCCCTGCCTGGTACCAGCTGCTGAGCTTTGATTCAGCCAAGTCCTGGTGCACCCACTAATCCTTCCCCAGATTGGAAATCAGTGACTGGGAGTGGTAATTAACTGAAGAGGGAGCATCTGGCCCCACCCAGGCTCAGTAGCCAAGCGATTACTACACCAAGACCACATTCCATGCTTAAGGCTACCCTATGACGCCAGGCAAGCTCATGCCTATGCATATCTGTGTAGCTTAGATTCTGGCCCTACCCACCCTGAGTGGTTAAGTACCAATACCAGAGATCTTGCCCAACCTTAGAGACAAGTGTGTAGCCCTGCCCAACTACAGATCCCAAACTGCAGTACTAGCCACCCAAGAAAGACAACCTGTAACACTTCCCAGTCAGAGACAATCACAGAATCCAGTCAGTGACTCCACCTTCTTGCAAAGTCCAGCTAGTGGTCTCACCAGACCACAGAGCTCAGCTGAACAGGTCTTGCTGCACCACAGAGCAGTTTCACTTAACCTCAGAGCCCAATTAGAGAACATGACAGAAGGGTCTGCTTGACCAAGGTTGCCACCAATTGGTCCAACCAGAATCTTAGGATAGAGTAAATAGTGGAGGTCTTCCACCCCCGAAGAACACTAACAAAGGCTGAAAGGCGTGGTCATTTCTTCAAATGTGTAGGCACCAATGAAAGACACAAAATTTATGAAAAATCAGGGGGGATATCACAACACCAAAATAAATTAATAAAGCTCCAATAATGGACCCCGAAAAAGTGGAGATCTATTAAATGACTGATCAAAAAATTGCAGTTATCTTCTTAAAGAAGTTCAGGGAACTACAAGAAATTATAAACAAAAAATCAAGTAACATTTGGAATATAATTGATGGATAAATAAAAAGAAATATAAACAACAAAAAATTAAATTCTAAAAATGAAGCATACAGTAATAGAACTAAGAATTCCAATAAAAAGCTTCAATAGCAAGTTTGATAGAGCAGAAGTAAGAATCAGTAAATTTCAAGATAGGACATTTGAAATTTTCTAGTCAGAGAAACAACAACAAGAAAAGACTACACAAGAATGAAGAAGGTCTATGGGATTGTGGAGCATCGTTAAGAGAATTAGCCTACACATAAGAATTGCTGGGGGATAAGAGAGAGAAAAAGGCCAAGAAAGTGAATTTGGGGTGATAATGGTTGAAATGTTCCCAAATCTAGGGAAAGATGACAAGAGCAGGCACAGGAAGCATAGGTGTCTCCATTCAAACTCAACCCAAAGTGAATTCACCAAGATATATCATAATCACATTACCAAAAATCGAAGATGAAGAAAGAATGGTGGAAACAGCAAGAGATAAGAAACATATTACATATCACACTCAAGGGAATTCCTTGACCACATCACAACTCTCATAATGAAGATGGCAGGTGTCCCGTGGGTCAGGGTTGAAGCAGCTGGCAAAAGAGTAGTACCTTCCTCAAACAGGCTTCCCACTAGATAAATACAGGATTTTAAGACTTAGGACAACTTGTCCTCAACCTTGTGGTTTCAGAGATGTTAGTGGAAATGCAGGTAGAAAGACAGGAAGACAATGGCTAGGCATTTGTCAAAACCTTCTGTCAATGAGATACAATTGTATCACAAGCCTGGAAAAATACAGAAGGTAAAATATATGGTGTACTTATTAAAAAATTTTTTTCTTTTAATTTGTAAAGTCCATATTTTAAAGAACAAATTTTCTAACTTGCTTTATCTATGTCTAGTATGCTGCCTAATTTTTCTCCTAAGGGATTAAAAAGACATCTCTATGGTTAGGTTAAAAGAGAATATTATACAAAGGGGGCAAGGATTCAAACAAAACGTACGGGAAGATAAAGTAAGACTAAATTGTTTGATTGTCCGCTCTGGCAGCACTGTGATTAGTGATACCAGGGGGTGTGTGGAGGGGTGTGTGGAGGGGTGTGGCTGGTGAGCTGCAATCATTGCTTTCTATCTGGTGTTGACGCAGGTGTCAAAAACCAGTTGACAAGTTTGATGTGTTGGGCAATGCTGGTGATAACTTAGTTCAAGCTTCTGCTCTTAGGCAAGCATTTAAGTGAAAAACAGACATTCTAGCTGATGGTTGGGATAAGGTGGTTCAGAGTAGTACACACTTTCTTATGCAGAGACCTACTGGTGATAAATCCTCTGCTTTAGAGTATTAACAGTAGTTTGAGGCAATCCTGAAAATAAATGTTAAGCCAATAATAAATAATGTCTTTAGAGAAGTTTATAAGACCTAAACAATTTTTCTTAAATTAAATCTCAATGGCAATGACTTGATTGTGTGAGAGGAAAGGAAACTACCCAATTCTGAAAGCCAACATATGGCTGACACTTACAAATTAAACTTTATAATAAAGGAATAGTGAATTCTGGGGGCTTTGAGGTTTTTAAAATAATTGTGAGAATTGTAATGCTTTAAAAATACTCTCAATATAACTTCATTGATCATCATCCAATTCATAGAGAACTGTGGGCTTTCTAATACTACACAAATAGATAAAATTTGCAGTCTCTGCTCTCCAAGAGCTTTCTATTGAAAACAGTGATCAATCAAATCGACATGTAGAAAAAAATTCAGATATGAAACTGTATAGCAAACCTAAGGATAATAAGGCCAAATCCACATCCTTGAATATTCTTCTTTCAAACACAATAGTTCATTTTATACAATTTTTTTCTCCCAATCACCTACTTACCCCTAAAAGATGCAGGTGTAGTCAATTTCACGTCAGTTTAGATTGGTAAACCTGAATATAGGATTTTTTTTTTTTTTTTTAGTTTTGCGTATTCAGTAGAAAATCATACACAATGCAAAAGTCCTCTATAAAGCCTGAATTTTGAATTTTAAAATAAGGGTATCCTCAAATGAAACTTTAAAATAGGTAAAAGTAAAATTCAATACTGTGCCAAGTTTTTACTAAAATGTATTAGGATACACATGAAAATAATTTCATTGGGTTTGATTGAAATACTGTACCAAGCTTTTTCCAGAATATGTTTTGACATTCACTGTTCCATTTGATTTTTAAACTCATGTATTGCTAAGAAAATGAAATCCATATGTTTCCGATTCACTTACACTCAACTCATGAAAGCATAGTTCTATAGGGGTTACTTGAAGTTGAGCAGCTTCTAAACCATATTTTATCCTTATTAAATAAAACTCAAAGACAAAATTAGTTTATGTTTAACTATGTAATTTATTTTAAGCTAGCTGAAGAATTTTACTGAACTCATATGCCTTAATGTGTATTATTATGCTATCTCTTGGACATAGGTAGGCAGTACAAATTGTATAGCCAAATCAATCTTCACTGTCCTTTCTGCCCATTTGTTTGTTTGTTTGTTTGTTTGTTTCCATTGTTTTTCAAGAGAAACAGAAAGAACTGGGTTTGCAAAGAAAAATCTGTTCTCTCCTCAAGGAACATAATGTACGTGATTACTTTTCTCTAAGTCTTATGTAAACAATAATGCTAGTCAGCACTGGAGTGGAATAGTTTCATGTCTAGTTCTTGGCAGACTTTTATTCCGGGGCTTTTGGTCAGAGTTTGCTTATTGTCTATAATAACTTAGCTAGAGTGTTAGACCCATGTAGGCAGTGATTGTGTTCTTCAGTCTTGCATTCTTACATCTGGCACAACACCTGGCTGGTCTTTTCGAAGGAAATAGCACCCTGCCCATTGTTTCCTGTTCCTTGGTAGAGTGCAGACAGCTTCTACAATCAAGGAGGTATGTTTCGGGATGAAATAGAGAGCTAACAGTAAATCTGATTTGGGTTTTGCAGAATATTTAAAATAGTTTAACTACTCAGGTCATTATAGCACCGGCAATTTTTCATACCGTCTTTCAAAGCTGCTGTATTGTAAACAATATGGGATTCAGGAGAGCTACCAAATGAAAAATCCACTGGACATCTTTACTCCAGCGTCAGTAACATTCCACACTTCTCCCTGAGAGAAGTTTCTCCCTCAAAGCCACGGTTGGTAGCACCCGAGTTTTCTCTATCATTTCTTCAACCACTCAGTGGTAGCTGGAATTCAGCTCCAAGACAGTCAGTTGTCCCCTAGTATGTAAACCTTTTAAGCAAGGACTTCATAAAAAATATACTTATCAGTTTGATATTTTTTTCTCCATTACACTTATTCCACGGATGACTGCACAATTATTTTCTAGTCCCTTCTAAAGGAGATTTTGCCATTAATTTTCTCCCAGCAGGGCTTAAAGTGATAATAAGATACAGAAAAAAAATACATTTAAAGTTAGATAGACCCATGTTCCAAATCAAGCTGCGCAACCTTGGATAAACAGCTCAACCTCTCTGGACTTCAGTTTAATGATTTCAAAAGCAATTAAAATAGCTAATCTGGGGACTGTAATACAAATTAATTGAGAAAAAGTACACTGCCTAGCACATAATTGATCCTCCTAAATATAAATTATATCTATCCATATTGCCACACTTATTATTTCAGCACATTTCTATCAGGTACCAACTATGAGCTAGGCAGTCTGGGAGGTGACTCAGACATAACCATGTCCCCCTTGGGGCTTCAAATTGAGTGAGGGAGACATCAAACAATTAAGTGAATTCATATTTACAAATGACCACACGCTATGAAGGAAAGGTTGAGTGGGCACTGTTGCTTCTGGACACCCAACTCCTGGTCAGCTTATTTTCAGGCAAATATCAAGATTCATAACAGTCAATACATTTTCTTTTCTTTTTTTTTTTTTTAAGTTAGATTCTCACTCTGTCACTCAGGTTGGAGTGTACGCTCATGGCCACTGCAGCCTTGACCTGCTGGGCTCAGGCGATTCTTCCGCCTCAGTCTTCCGAGGAGCTGAAACTACAGGCATGCACCACAATGCCCAGCTAATTTTTTGATTTACTGTAGAGACAAGGTCTCACCAAACTGCCCAGGCTGGTCTCGAACCCTTGGGCTCAGACATTCCTCTCACCTCAGCCTACCAAAGTGCTGGGATTACAGGCTAATACATTTTCATGGTCCTGGCAGCAGTCACATGTGATGTTCGGATCATATTTGATTTTTATGAAGCGGAGAGAGATGGATAAATTGTGTTTATCAAACATATATGACACATACAAGAGAGTAAGATCCTTGTTAAAGTGTTAATATAAACAGACCAATATTATCATTAATGCTTATTTTTAAAACATTTAGCTGGTTGCAGCGGCTCACGCCTGTAATCCTGTCACTTTTGGAGGCTGAGGTAGAAGGATTGCTTGAGCCCAGAAGTTCGAGACCAGCCTCATCAACATAGTGAGATCCCATTTCTACAAAAACATTAACCGTTTCTACAAAAAAAAAAAAAAAAAAAAAGACTGTATTCCAGCTTCTTAAGAGGCTGAGGTAGGAGGATTGCCTAAACCCAGGAGGTGGACTCTGCAGTGAACTGTGGTGATCATGCCACTGCACTCCAATCTGGGAGACAGAGTGAGAGCCCCAGCTCAAAATAAATAAAGAAATAAATAAAAGCCTGTCAAGTTAGTAATAGATTCACATCGATACGGTGTAGGATACATCTGTTTGCAACAGGGATATCCTATGCACCCTACACTATTATTATCAGTATAGAACAGATAGGAGTCATCAAATTTTGCTGCCCAGGAAAGATAGCACTCTCATCAATTTTGTTGACAATAATTTAGGATTTAGAAACGATGTTGTGAATGGTGATCAGGGGCCCAGAACCACTCACATGGCATAGAGTAGCTATAACATAACTGAATCATGATTGTCAATAGTGCTATGCTGAGTTCTAGACCACGTGAAATTGAAACAGGAGGGCAGAGAATATCAGAATATCCTCCCTAATACAGGGCTGATCACACACCAAATTTAAAAACAGGCAAGCATGACTTTCCAGCTTGTGCTCTGTGCCTTTTCCCCAAGTACCCAGAGCCACAGTGTTACCCAATCTACGACCCAGAGCCTGACCAAAGTGGTCAATGTTCTAAAAGACAGGGTGGGTTTTATTTATTTATTTTTAGTTTTAAAGATAAAATTACTATTTTTTAAAAATTAAATATGGGAAAGAAAAACGTCCCGGCTTTTCATTATACTAACATTGATATCATACTTATATGGTACTCTATTTTCTTTCCCTCTTTTTTCACATACAGATAATGCGTACTATTTAATATCCTGATTTTTTTCCCCTTTTTGTTGACTCAGATGCATTTTTCCTAATGTTATTTTGGTTTGTTTTTGTTTTTGTCTTTTTTAGTTGGGATCTCACTCTGTTCCCAAGGCTGGAGTGCAGTGGCATGATCACAACGAGCACGGTTCATGGCAGCCTCAATCTCCTGGGCTCAGGTGATCTTTCCACCTCAGCCTCCCAAGTAGCTGGGACTCCAGGCGGATGCCATCATGCCCAGCTAATTTTTTCATTTTTTTGTAGAGGCAAGGTTTCGCTATGTTGACCAGGCTAATCTTGAACTCCTGGACTCAAGCAATCTGCCCACCTTGGCCTTCCAAAGTGCTGAGATTGCATGAGAAACCATGTCCAACTTCTCTATTTTGTATTTTTTATTATCACATTTAATGGTGGCTGGTATTTCACTGGATAGATGTGCATCTTGATGTCATTAAATCTTCCACTTGTGCTGGAAAATTAGATTGCATCCGATAGTTTTTGTTACCACAAGTAGCATCATAAAAAATTTCTTCTTGTGTTTAACTTCTTTCTTACTTAGCATACCATCCTCAGAGGTCCCAAAAGGGAGATTTCTAGAAAAAAAAAGTATGGAAAAGACTTTACGCCAAGTTGTTTTCTAAACAGATACATTTCTTTAAACTGCCCTCATAAAGATGTGAGCACCAGCTGCATGTCTTTATTTCTCATCTTGCTTATTATCTTGTTTTTTTGTTTGTTTGCTTGTTTGCTTGGTTTTTTTGAGTTGGAGTCTCACTCTGTCGCCCAGACTGGAGTGCAGTGGCGCTCCCGGCCACCGCAGCCTCGATCTGCCGGGCTC